>NC_081559.1:165944615-165970263 GCF_022355385.1 Mustela nigripes
TATATATATATATATGTATATACATATATATATATATAAAATGAGGAATTGAGTTAAGTTTCTGTGGTGTGGCGTTTAAAAGAATTTTTTCTACTGTTTCCTTAGTCATAAATAAGAAATCTGTTGTTCTAGATGTGTGTTAGTTCAGGCTGCTATAACAAAATTATGACAGATTAGGGGGCACCCTGGGTGGTTCAGTCCAGTAAGCATCTGCCTTTGGCTCAAGTCATGATCCTGGGTCCTGAGATCCTGCCACAAGTCAGATTCCCTGCTCAGAGAGTCTGCTTCTCCCTCGGCTCCTTCCCCTGCTCTCTTTCTCTTTCTTTCCCTCAAATAAAATTCTTTAAATTGGGTGGTTGTCTTAAAAAATAGAAATGTATTCCTCACAGTTCTGATAGCTAAGAAGTCTAATAAGATACTGGGCAACTGGGGTTCTAGTTTGCAGACAGACAACTGTTTGCTGTATCCTTCACAAGGCAGAGAGAAAGAGGAAGCAGGCTCTTATGTCCTATCATGTTGCCTCTACCCTTATCACCTGATTACCTCTCAAAGTCCCCCTCTCCGAATATCACACTGGAGATTAGGGCTTTGAATATAAATTTTGGGGAGACACAAACTTTCAGTCCATAGCAAGGTGAGTTGCAAAGATGCATCTATTTTTGCTTTATGATGGTGTGATGATTAATGACTCAGGATAAGCAGAAACCATCCGAAAAGACCCCCATATGGGTACCACAATATAGATGGACAGTGTGCCGAAGTAGAAATCAGGAGCTGGGGGATCCTAGTTTATGTGTCAGCTGAACACACTGAGTGACTCTGGGTCATGGCTTCTCTTTCCACATTGTGGAGATCTGCCTTCTATAGTGATGTAGGAGTTTTCTGATGTAAAGTTCAGTGTTTAAAAGAAAAAAAAAAAGTTTCAAGGGCACCTGGGTGGCTCAATCTGTTAATTGTCTGCCTTCACCTCAGGTCATGATCTCAGGGTCCTAGGATGGAGTCCCACATCAAGCTCCCTGTTGGTGGGGAGTCTGTTTCTCCCCCTGCCTCTGCCCCTCTCTCTCTCTCTGTCTCTCATGAATAAATAAATAAAATCTTTAAAAATAAATAAGTAAAAATTGTAAAAATAATAATAAAAGCTTTGAAAATGAAACAGATATTAACATAAGTATCACTCTCAAAACCGGTGATATTCCCACCCAGTTCATAGGCAATCATGGCCTCGTCATAAGGCTGGATTGTTCTAATGAAAATCTGAAAGTCCTGAATCATGCAGGTTGTACCGTTGCCAAAAGAACTCTTCAGAAAGAGTAGCCATGGAGACCGCACACCAGATGTATCAAGGGGTGTATAAAAACATCTAAAAACTAACAATCGAAAGGAGTGCTTGGCAAACAGTGGAAAAGCTAAGAGTCTGTGCTTACCTTGTGGGTGAAGCAAAAGTCCTTCAGTTGTTACTGCTACTTTTAATGGTGTAAGCAGCAGGTGTAAAGGCAGGAATCCCAAGGTCAGAGCAGGCTCTGGGTGACTAAATCAATGACTGGCATCTGTGGTCTGATCTGTGGGGTCCCTAGAGTGATCAAGAATCTTTAGTCTGAATTTATCTACGGTATTATATCAGACAGCGGGGGTGTTCTGGAAAGCTCGGCTGCCATCGGTGGTTATCTGATGGTTCCTCTATCTAGTAAAACTCTAGAAGAAAGTGTGCCTCTGCATACTATGAAGGAAACGGTCTCTAAACTGTGACAAACATGAAACCATACTGTTCTACATATCCCCGACTGCTAAAACAATAGTTTCCTCCTGAAAGGGGGAAGAGGGTAATACAGTCTTGGGATCAATGAGAATAAAGAGGAACCCCATCAACGTGTTGTCTAGTTCAAACTAGGCATGCAGTATAGGTTTTCCTTTTTAAATTTTGTGAAGAATTATTCTAGAGCAGACATGTTGGTGATAGCTGGCACATATTGGTGCCCAGTGAGTTTTGTTGTGGGATAAATGAATGAAGCTGCAATTCTGTGTACTGCACACATTAGGGATCTTCAGAACCCTATCAGGTTTGACTATTGTAGTTGTCTTCTTTCCACTGGCTGTGAGGTCTTTAAGGGAAAGATGCAGATGAGAGCGAAGTCTCTATTATTCCAGAGTGTAGACAGCCTTGCTAATAATTTCCTATGATCAGTATATAAAATATATTCAAATGAATGACCTTGTCTTCCACCTGAAGCACTGTCTGTCTGTACCAGAGAGATTTTCACTTTCTATAACCTGCATTCATGATTTCCATTATTGTATAACCAATCTGATTATATTAAATCTTATTAAATTGGAAGATTCCAACACCTATCAGATCAATAAACATTTGCTTAACAAATAATTCCTCTATTAGAAACTAAGATTCTAATCTCTGGAAAGGACTGTATTCATATTAAAAATCAATATTGGGGCACCTGGGTGACTCAGTCAGTTAAGTGTCTGACTCTTGTTTTTGGCTCAGGTCATGATCGTGGGGTCATGGGATTGAGCCCCATGTTGGACTCAGCTCAGCATGGAGTGTGCCTCAGATTCTCTCCCCTTCTCTCTCTGCCCTCCCCCCATTCCCATCCACACACTTACTTGCTCTCAAATATAAATAAATACAAACTTTATTTAAAAAAATCAATATTAGGGCATCTGGGTGGCTCAGTGGGTTAAACCTCTGCCTTCAGCTCAGGTCATGATCTCAGGGTCCTGGGATCGAGTCCCACATTGGGCTCTCTGCTCAGCAGGGAGCCTGCTTCCTCCTCTCTCTCTGCTTGCTTCTCTGCCTACTTGTGATCTCTGTCTGTCAAATAAATTAATAAAATCTTCAAAAAAAAATCAATATTAAAAGCTGTGCTTCTCATCTTTTCTCACCGTGTGTTCCCCCACTTTCATATAATTCTTCCCCACCCACCATGGTCACTTTCCTTTATTTCCTTCCAGTGCATTGCTCCTGATTTGTTCGGATTCAAGAGGAATAGTATCTGCTCTCTAGTAGCAAGAACCCAACGTGTAACTTCTATATTAAATGAATCCCTTCCAGAAATTAAGGGTCCCCACGGCCTATTGGTTAAAATCTAACTGTCCTACTTACAGGCATAATCTGACTTCACTCTGTCCAGTCCTCTCAATGCATTTTTCTCTTCCTTCACTAGCCTTAGGCCACTCTGACCTTCCTCTTTATCAAATAATGGAGTATTGGGGGACCTTAACTGCTAGAATTCTTCTTCCAGTGTTTCTCCTGGAATCACTTAAGCCTCAGCATAATCCTATTCTCCATGGATACCGCCATCCTTTCTAATTTCTACTCCCCCATTATTTTCTAACCTTTTTTTCTCTTTGTTTCTTTCAAAGTTCTGAAGTTTCAAACTGCAAATGGGTCACAGTTCGTAATTGTTTGTTTTGACTCCTTTGTTCATTTTTTGGCTCCAGTTGCTTTCAATATTTGCATATATAACAACCAGTGTACATTTTGTTGTATAGTTGATACTCATAAAGCTTAATGAATCAGTCAATAAGGAATGTATGGATGTTCTCTATTCATTCTTCTGTAAATTTATAGTTTCTGGGACACAATAGTTAGTAAGGATTTCAGTATTATAATGAGAGTAATTGAGATTTTGATGCTTCAAATCCCTGTGTGTTATGATTTACATTAACAAATCATCAGTTCTCATTTTTCCATTAAGCAAAGTGTTACTCTTTATTGATAGGGGATTTGTTTGCATTTAACCAAACATGTTCACACCATTAGTCAATCATCAGAAACCTAAATAATACTAATATATAAGAAACTCTAGAGGACTTTCAGAGCCAACAAACTTTCATTATTAGGTAATGCTATCTTTTCATGCCAAATAGTAACTCCAGAACTCGGTTTCACTCTTGAAGACCTAGATGATAGCTCATCTTTATTGCATTAAAGTGGAACACTGTAAAATAGGACATTGACTCAATCAATATTTTAAATGAATGCACCCAGAATACAAGAACTTCAATTATATGCCGTTATGCTAAATTTGGGCAGATCGTAAATAAGTACTAATAAGACAGTTTAAAGGTACAACATTAAATTATCATGGATAAGAAATTGGATTCTATTTCTTCAAAGTTTTTTTTTTTTTTCTCCTTGCCAAGAACCCTTAATTACTTTGAGCTCTAAAAAATCCCATCTGCATCAACATTTCCCTGATGGCATTCCTATTTTGAGCATATCTTTTGAAATTACTTATTAAAAGATTGTTTTGAAAGAAGTAAAATGCAGTCTCAATCATAGCATAAATTAATGTCTCTTAAGAATGTTTAATCATTTAAGATTTTTTTTTTTTTTACAAAAGACAAGTGTTCCTAAGAATGCAATAGGACTACCATATATCAGCATAAGAATGGATTCTGCAATCGTAAAAAGAAGTGTCCCTGATCAGTAGATAACTTTACCCACATATTTAACCTTTTGCTCATTATTTCCAGACTATGAAACTTGTGGTCTCACTGGACCCATTCTGGAAAGTATTTTGCAGGGGAAAAGGGAACCGGGTGCTACCAAACTCTCTGCACATAATAATGATTATGATGATAAAAGAATCCATAGTACTTGAGGGCTTGCTGTGTGCTAGAAAGTATGCTAACTCGTTTACATGCTTTGGTTAATTTAACTCCACAGTTACGGAGAAACAATTATATTCCCAACTTGTGAATGAGAAAACAGAGGCTTTGAGAGGCAACTACCTGTCTCACCATAGCCAGAGTCAAACAAGTCAGTGCCTGAATCAGACTGTGGCTAAGAAGAAGAGCTGAAATGTGTGGGAGGCAGACAGGTGCCTCCAAGCTCCCTCACTCAGCAGAAAAAGAAAATTCCTGAGGACAGGAGAGAAAGCAGCTCCAAAGACAACATAGTCTTCTAGAAGAAAAGATAAATGAAAGTATTTTTTTAAAAAGATTTATTTATTTCTTTGAGAGACAGAGAGAACGAGAGAGGGAGGAGGGAGGGGAGGGAAGAACTAGAAGCAGAGGGAGAGAGATACTCCAAGCAGACTCCATGTGGAGCCAGACACGGGGCTCAGTCTCAACACCCTGAGATCACAGCCTGAGCTGAAACCAAGATTGCATTGTCCAACTGATGATACCACCAGAAGCCTCTGAAAGTAATTGCTTTAGCAAGAGGGACGACCAAAAAAACCAAACCAAACTAAAACAAAACAAAAATTAAGAAACCCCAGAAAGATAGCGGGCCCTTAGTTACTGAGAGAATGTCTCCCACCTCAGTTGTTTAGTATGTGGGGAAACAACAGAATAGAAATGAAAAGGGCAGGTATGCTGATACCCTGGTTCTATCCTGATACTGAAATGCATTCTGCGAAGGCATTCTTGTTGGAAATGGTAAGAGAAAAACTATGGGGGAAGAAGGTGTCTCAGGAATACGGATAGGAGCTGTTTTTCATTTGGTAACTGAACAAAAAATGGCTGCACTGTGGGTGAAGTTATATAATCATCATTATTTTATAAAGGAGAAAATAGAAGTGACTGGCCCAAGCAGCCAAGCTATGGTAGGCTAGGATCAGCAATCCACCCCTGGGAGGCTGACGTCACAGTGTTTCTGTCCCTTGCTGTGTTCTGTTCTGCTGGATCACAGGGGCCGAGATTCTGAGAAGCAGGGGGGATAATTTTGTTGTTTTTCAACTTGTGTAAATGGCCAGTGCTTTTATGAAACTGGGAAGACCTTTATGTTCATTTTGTTTGACTTTCATTTTTCAAGACGGAACTGAAGGGCCAAAGTCGTGAAGTGATTTGCCTGAGGTCACATGGGGAGCTCCCACTGTGTACTAGAAGGAGCAGAGATTTCCTCTTCAGGAGACCAGGTTCCAGGCCCTACCAAACACCAGCTGGAACCCATTTCTTATCTGTGGATCTCAGCTGTATCATATGAAAATATGATACAATTCTGACATCCACCTGGAGCAGAATTTAACATTACATGAAGAGTTTAAGCTTCAAGGTCCCTCACTACATAAGCCCCTTCTAGGGATCTATGCCTAAATTTATATTCATCAATTTTAATTATTCTTTCTACCAGAAATGTATAAGCGTCACACAAAGGTTGGACCTGGTCTGGATCTCTTTTCCCTGAGTACTTATGTTGGCTTTGTTTATAAACCTGGGGTAAAAATCAAGATGATCTGACATCCAAGCCAGAGTTCCTTCCAGAGGTAACAATGGATGCCTCTTCTCTCCTCTTTCCAGGTTTCTGGAGCTCCTCTCATAAACCCTTCCTTCCTACCACAAAAATATTCCAGGTACAATCCAAATCTCTCCCTTCGTTACATTTTTGTAATGTTAAATATTTTTTTAAAGCCAACAAGTGAAAGAAAAAATGCTGCCAGGTTTTAAATCCCATTTTTCCAGAGGGTATTTATATTTTAGGAGAGGTTATGAAATCAAAGGCATATGTGAACATGTAAAGGTGGAATTTGCAGCTTCTGGGCAGGTTCCTGCCTTCCTGTGCAGCCAGGTTCCCACTCTGGTCCTGTTTGGAAACTGAGGATGGTAGTTGTGCCCCCAGGAAGCCTGGCAGACAGTGCTTAGGGAGGTGAGATCATCGTCACTAAAAGTGATATACTTCAAAACTCTCAATTCTAAAAAAATGCTTAGCCAAGGCTGTTAAAATGAAATATGAAATTATGAACTATGTTTCACTTTTCATGGCGCTTCAATTGAATTCAACAGCAGTTACAATTTTATACCTTGAAAATATTTGCATATTGCACAAGTATAAATTCATCTCCGCACGGCATAAAACAGACTTTCTAGTTAATGAAGTATTTCAAATGCATTTAGTCGTCTCCTAAAAGAAAACAAAACAAAAAAAAATTGTTGAGTTTTAATCATCATCAAGGATGCTTGTCCAATATAGTTTTTACAGATAGTTAAAATCCCTTTTCCTGTAATGCCAATACAGCAAAAATAGTCTTAAAGTATGTTAATCATGTATATTAATTATTCAAATATGCTCATCTCCTAAATAATAGTTTGCCAAGTATTAGAGCAGTTACTTTGGATTTTCTGCTGCATGTAAATTAGTGCATGAATGATTTAATTCCAGCTCCTTTCCCTTCATTGTGATACGCATAGTGTTGAGAAGTTTAAGGAACAAAGTTTTGTTTTGCTTCTTAAATCCTGATGTGGAGAAGATGCAGAGTTAAAACAGAATGCTAAAGGGAATATGTGGCACTTGCTGATTTCTTTGGATGCCCCAGAGAAATCCCCATGTCTTCTGAGGTTCTCTTTCTCTGCTCTCCTCCCTGGGGGGTACAGAGGCCAAACTAACCTATGGCCCCTGATTCTCCCTAGTGATCTCTTCAGGCCCTACTAAAAAGCAAGGGAACAAAATAACAACAAAAAAAACCCTGTGCCTAGCTGGATAGATTTTTCTTTTTTCTTTCTTTTTTCTTTTTTTTTTTTTTTTTAACTTGTTTCAGCCTCAATCCATCAGGCTGCAAGTCTGACTGGCATACAAAAGAGAAACCTTTTCAGACCAATCAGACCATAATATGCAAATGAGCCCTGGAGTCTGGAGATTTCACTACAAGTTCCCAAAGCAGGGAAGTCCTTCCTCTTCTGAATCCCCGCCCCCAGCAGCCTGGGACTTCAATGGCAGAGGGTAAAACCGTCTTTCTTCTAATCTGGGCACTACCAGAGTAATTTCCAACAAATGTAAATCGATCCTGTTACTGCTTCCCTTAAAACTCTGCTTTGTGCTTAGAATTTAACCTCCCATCATGCCTGCCTCTTCAGTTCTACCTCATCCCAACCTGCTCTCTTCCTTGTTCACTTTATTCCCCTTCAGTCACCTCTGCCTCTTCTGGGGAGTCAAGATCTCTTCTTGCCAGGGGGCCTTGAAGTTGCATTTCCCTGGGTCTTGAATCCTCTCTTCTGGCTCTGCACAGGTGTGTACACCCAGCCAGCTTAGCTAACCTAGTTCTGTCTTCCCCACCCACTGAGTTTTCTTGGCAGCATTCTGTTTCCTTCTGCCAGCCCCACCTCTGATTTATCACAAATGAATATTCTCTTGTTTTTGTGACTTGTTCATACTTTATTGTCTCCCACTGAGGATCTCTTTACCACTTTGACACCTAAAAGATCTTCAGGCACAATCTATATATTCATAAGTTTGTATTGAATCAATTTAAAGAATATTGACAAATAGAATAAAGGAAAAAAGAAAGCGCATCAGTGAATGACATGGTAAAAATTAGTGTTATCCCAAAAAACTGTAATATGGACATGGCAAAAAGCTCATTAGAAAATCAAAATACACATGATCCTAATAACAGAGAAGTATTCTTCTTCTACATTTATGTTATATTTTTTCTAAGCAATTGAAATATTGAGTAAATAAACTGGACTTCAGGTTAGGTTCTCTGCAATGTTCTTCTAATAAATAAATCACTGTAGAACTTGGCCAAATTGAATCTTAAAATGTTATAAATTCATCTTTTTCTGTTTTCCTGTTTCTGAACAATACAATTTTGGTCCAAGACTTAAATATCACATTTTATTTCAATTTTTTGGTGATAGATATTACATGTACTTTTGTATTTTCCTAAGTTTTTTTTATTTCCTAAGTTTTGACTTTTAACAAAGTTTAGTGTCATAATGCATGCTCAGAGGGAAAAAACAAAGTTAAATTTCTTTTTTTGTTGTTGTTTTTCAAACTTGATCCTGTCTTTAAAGGAACTTGGTCAAATAGATCTTCTGTTACTTGTGACACAGGCCAAGCTATTCCAACAAGGAAATACATAAATTCAGCTGCTCAAATAAAATAAATGTTTGTTCTTCTCTCATGTCATAAACCAAAAGTAGGTGGTTCAGGGCTGAAGGGGAAGCTCGGAAATCCTCAATATACCCAAAGCAGCTTCTCCAGTTCTCATCATGAAACCTGGCTCAAAGAAAGATGATACTAGATAGAATTAAATAGGCAAGGAAGACTATGCTCAGGTGAACAATGTTGATAGTACATTGAAAAGTTGCCAAAAGTAGACTGGAATGTTCTCCTCACAAGAAGAAAAATGTGTAACTGTGAAATGATGGGTGTTAACTAACTTATTGTGATGAGCATGTCACAATATATACATATATCAAATCATTACATAATACACCTTGAACTTACAATGTTATATGTCAATTATATCTCAATAAACCTTGGGTAAAATGACTATTGCTTAGGGAAGAGAGAGAGAGATTGAAAGTGAGTTTTTAAACACTGGGATGAGCTACTGGGAAAGTACCGGAGGTCATGAGGGGTTGTGCTGATCAATGTGATTCGACCATCTGTGCGTGTTTATTGGTGCTTACCCAAGTTATTCCCCTACCCTCCCACACAGCCTGACAAATTGGGGGTCTATCTTTCTTCATGGTTATATTTGTAAGGGATGGCTCCCAGGGCTTTGAGAAAGACATTTCTAGATTGTCAAGTTGGCAAAAACCTGGGAAAAGATATACAATTCAAAGGGGCAGAGAGTTTATAAGTTTTTAAAAGTAAATGCTTTGTATAGTTTGTCCTATACCGCTAGGAGAGCATAAAACTGAGACTTCCAGCATGCTAGCCACGTCTTATTCATCGTGTCCAGTCAGCATGATGTCATATAATGGATCGATGTAATGTTCTGAGAAACTCAGACAGTCTGAATTTCTTCAGACTATATTATGACAGAGGGCAGGAGAGTTAACATAGCCCTGAAGCAAAAGCATAAATTAATGTGTTTGTCCCAGTCGCATAAATGCAAACTATGTCTGATCCCCTTATCTGACCAGAATAGGAAAGAATGCATTTAATAAATCAATGGCTGCATACCATGAGAGCATGAGACTTTATAAATTTGCTCTAACCATGATACCATGTCGGCCACAGCAACTGTGCACAGGGTTTCTACTTGTTTGAGCTTGAAGTAGTCTGGACTACGGTCATTCTCTAGGATCTGTCCATTTCTACAGGAGCCAGACTGACAAACTAAACAGAAATGGTATAGGACTGACCACCTCAGCATCTCGTAGGTTTTTAATGGTGATATTAATCTCTGCCAGTCCCCATCTGAGTATAATATGAGGAATAAAATGGTTTATAGCAATTACAGAAAGAAGATACAGTAAATCGCTAACTCATTCATCAGGGGAGGAAGTGTAATCTATGGGAAAAAATACAGGTCAGAAAGACCAAGGCTTGACTGTTTTAGCCATATGGCCTCATCACTCTTTGCATGACCTACTATAAATTATTTAGCTTTGAGTCTCAATTTATCTACCTGTCCACAGGCTTAGTAATATTTGTCTCCAATCTGTGTGGGAGTATGGGAAGCAATTAAATAAACAGATGGAAAATAGAAAATTTCCTTATAATGGTAGATAGTTGGTGCTGTGGAAATATATTGGATGGGCTACCAAAGACCTGAAAAAAAAAAATGTAAGGAATTCAATAGGAGTGGATAGGACCTATTACCAACATTTTATTGGTGTATTTGTATAAGCTACTAGAATAATGGTATTAAAACCTCTAGCCCTGTGATTGTGACTATTTCTTTATCAGTATTTGCTTTATATATTTTGAGGCTATGTTATTAGATACATGCAAATTTAATATTTTTTTTCTTATTGAACTATCCTTTTATCATTATAAAATATCTGTTTATCACTCTCTCTTGCTTTAAAGCCTATTTCATCTGCTACCTCTATATCCACAATCCTCTCTATAGATGGTAAATGTCTTGTCTGTCTAGTAACATGTCTTGCCTTAAAAGCTAGTTTGTCTGATGTTATTATACTATACTAGCTGTTTTTTGGCTGGTGTCTCCATGGTAATTATGAACTGTGATAACTGCTATGAAGGAAATAAAAAATTTGCAATGAGATGGAGAGCAATCAGGAGCAACTTAAGATAGAATGTCAAGGAATACCTTTGTTCTAGGAAGTGAGAGCTAGATATCTGAGAAAGTATCATCCAATCAAAGATCCAGAGAAGGAACATTCCTAGTAGACATCCAGTGGAGATGTCAGGTAGACAATGGATATGGGACTCAGGAAAGAGGTTTAGGTTAGAAGTATTGGGATGAATCAACAAATTCCTGATGTTCATCTAATTTTCATTTACACTTACAAAGACCTCAGTTTTACATGGTTCTGTCTGGTGTACGTTTTGTAATCAGGCAAAGAGAAAGTTTAGGGGAGAGAAAATAAGAACAACAAGCACAGAGACCTACTTGAGGTACACCAACCCTCAAGGTCAAAAGAAGACATGTCAGCAAGGGAGACTGAGAAGAAGCAGCCAGTGAAGTAGGACCAGAACCTGGAAAATGCCCTGTGAGTCAGAGAGGAGAGTGCTTCAAGAGAAGCCTTATTGAATGCAGCAGGAGGATGAAGGGTTGAGTAATAGAAGGAGGAAGGTCATTGACAGGGGAACTGAAAGAAAGTGAAACAGATTGGGATATGTTATGAGTGAGAGATGAAATTGAAACAATGTGTATCAACAGTTCTTCTGAGAGGTTTCACTGTGATGTTCAGAGCTGGAAGATGATACGGATTTTTTTTTTTTTTAAGATTTTATTTACTTATTTATTTGACATAGAGAGATCACAAGTAGGCAGAGAGGCAGGCAGAGAGAGAGGAGGAAGCAGGCTTCCTGCCGAGCAGAGAGCCCGACGTGGGGCTCGATCCCAGGACCCTGAGACCAGGACCTGAGCTGAAGGCAGAGGCTTTAACCCACTGAGCCACCCAGGCGCCCCGATGATAGGGATTTTATGCTTGGGGTTGTTTTATCACCAGAGATACAAAAATTTACCTTAATGCCACTAGAAGTCAACTCTTAAAAGTAGTAATATGGCTGATGCAAGAACAGCCAGATGCCTGCAGGGGGAGAGATTGTTAAGTGGGTGAAAGTGCAGGGGGACTGGAGCACAACTCAACAGAGGGAGAACAGGTACACCTGAGTTATCCATTCTCTAAAATCTGGATTTCAGTCCCTAAATTTCCAGCCCTGACAGATGACATTAGATTTGCCATTCACCAACAGAAGGATAAAGCAGGATGTTTCTAATACAGAAAGTTTTAATTCTGAAAGAAATGAAAATATAAGACCAGGGAACACAGAATTTGGAGTATATTGTGAACTTGGCCCCTGTAAATATTGGCTCCAATATGAAATAAAGAGTTCAGTGCATTCTGATCAGTAAAGCTAGACTGGGAAGACTTATTCCACTTCTTTGAGAGGAGAATATAAATGGATTGTCACCAAACAAAATCATATTTCAGTTGTGATAAAAGAGAAGAAGAGGCTAAGAAGAGAATTTGAAGGGGGTAGTAGTTAGAAGCTCTTTTAGACCACTAGCACAAGGTGCTACCAAGTAAGAATCTTTAATCAAGACACACTGGTAGGGCCATAAATGAAAATATTTAAGGAACATTCTATGTATCAATAAACAGACCAAATCTCTCTAGAGATCTCCTACCTACAGTAGCTCCTTCCATAGTACCTTGAGCCTTTCCATTATCCAACAACTAAGGGGTTAGTGCTTAGCCCCGAAGGAGATCTCAGATCCCACCTACATTTACTATAATGTAAAGTATCTTTCTCAACCATGCCAAATTAAGCAGGTAAATACTAAGGAAACAAGAAGGAGCTCTCCTTCCTCAGTGTCCTATAAGACTTCCCTGCTCTGCTATGGAGTTCTCCAAAAGCCTAATTAATACCTTGGTTTAAAGGCTGTCCAGCACACAACCTTCACAGAGAAACCAGAGTCCAGCAAGCTCAGGGGGCAGTGGCAGTGCATAAGAAGGAGATCCAGCTTAAAATGGAAAGACTGGGGGTGCCTGGCTTTAGCTCAGGTCATGATCCCAGGGTCCTAGGATCAAGTCCCACATGGGGCTCCTTGCTCAGCAGGGGGCCTGCCCCACCCCCGCCTGCTGCTCCCGCTGCTTGTGCTCTCTCATGCTCTCTCATGCTCTCTCTTTCTCTCTGTCAAATAAATAAAATCTTAAAAAAAAATTTTTTTAAATGCAAAAACTGGGAATGTGTTAGAGAACTACAAAGTCTTGCAGTTTGACTGGAGCACAGAAGATGAGGAAGCTGATGGCTGTGGCAAGAACAAGCCAAGAGGAGCTGAGACGGGACGCCTGGGTGGCTCAGTTGGTTGAGCAGCTGCCTTTGGCTCAGGTCATGATCCCGGCGTCCTGGGATCGAGTCCCACATCGGGCTCCTTGCTCGGCAGGGAGCCTGCTTCTCCCTCTGCCTCTGCCTGCCATTCTGTCTGCCTGTGCTTGCTCTCTCCCTCTCTCTCTCTGATAAATAAATAAAATCTTAAAAAAAAAAAATTATAAAAAAAAAAAAAAAAAAGAGGAGCTGAGACTAGGACAGGTCATCTGGTGCCAGATGGTTTGGTTTAAGATTCCGACTTCTCCATGGGAGCTGGAGCAAGTCCTTCAATCTTCCGTGCCTCAGTTGACTCATCTGAAAAATGGCAGGAATAATTGGGCTTATTAAGAAGATTACTTTTGTGCATGGATGATATGTGCCCAGAATAGTAGCTGACCACAGTGACTGTTCAGTAGAAGTTAGCTGCTATGATTGGGTGGAGAACAGTATCTTATTTTAGTAAAAGGGAGTGCCACGGCTGGTTTCATGGGAAATATATTTGCGTTTTAGTGACTAAATATAACTGCTTCTGATGTCATCAAAGCATAAGAAGTGCATATTGCAAACTACTTTGGAATGATCCATGACTCTTCAACAGAGAGTGGGAGGCTTGGCTGAGTCACAGGAAATGCAAAAATTAAGACCCTCTAAAAGAAGTTCATCAGCATCCAGCTGGCCCTGCATCAGTTCAGGATAGTTTGTTTATGCTTTATGACACTGTTTTCATGCTTTATGACACAGTTTGATCTGTGCTTTCTGCTTTATGACAGTTTGATGTTGTTTGCAAAGCTTGTCAGTAGAATTTCTTTTCATTTTCCATTGCAAATCCCCTAGAACAACTTTTATTTGGGATACAATCAAATCCATAAATAAATTCTGCTGCCGGGAAGATAAAAGTTCTTACTTTTGGTGGTTTAATGGAAAGGAAATTGTGCTCTTTGGCACAGATTAATGACTACTGGCTTAGAGAGATAGGCATGGGACACCCTTTTCAGTAGCAGTGGATTCTTTTAACCCCCAAGATAATCTGGTAACAAGACTGCATGCTAAGATTTGCTCAATGTTAGATCATGAATCTATGAATGGTGACCAAGGCTGTTTAGAAAATGAATATAAATAGGGGCACCTGGCTAGCTCAGTCAGAAAAACATGTGACTCTTGATCTCAGGGTCATGAGTTCAAACCCCATGTCAGGTGTATAGATTACTTAAAAACTTAAAAAAAAAAAAAAAGAATGTAAATACAGTATGTACAAGTATCCTACAAAAATGAATTCCATAGAAAATCCAAAACTGGACCAAGCAATCAGTTTCTTTTGACACCAAATAAAAGAGAAATGAATGTAATTTTTTTCTCTTTATCCCATATCTGATTCTTTAAATTCAATGTATTAAGAAATCGGCTTACTTTGAAAATTCTTCTAGTTGATTTATCACAGTAAACCACTCACTGAGTTTGTATATTTAAAATAAATAATAATTTAAAATATTAGTATATTAATATATTTAAAATACATTAAAATATAAGCTAACACCTAAAAGTTTCCTAGTTAACGTTTAGGTGATTTCTCCAAAATTTCCTAGGAAGAAAGGAGGAAAGGGGAAAGACGAGTATCTATACACAATCTTCCCTATTCCCAAACTGATTTTTATTGTTGTAGGATGAGAGGACCAGCTCATTTGTTGCCAGGGTCTCATCGGATTGGGCTGGCATCCTATGATTTCTCTGCCATTGCAATCTTCCAAACAGAATATCAGATAGGCACTGATAAATAGTCCCATGAAATAGAAAAAAAAGAAAAATCGTTCACTACCTCTCAATTTTTGTTATCTCTGAAAAATAGGGCATTTAAAGCAAATGAGCAAAAGATCATTTTATCTCCATTTTGTAGTGTGAACTTGTCAGCATGGCTCTAAGAAGAAGCAGTCAATATCCCATGCTACTGTGAACTGTTAAAAGACACACTGAGAGCCAGCATATGAATCTTTGTGGGGAATTCAGTGGTGGGGTTATTAGCATTGTATCTATGTGTGAGAGAGAGGCAAATGTTCAACTAAATCATATGTTTACATAAACATAGACAGCTAGAGTACACAGCTAAAAAGAACTTACTAAAGTTTAACATCCATGAGTTAATCAGATTTTTTTTTAATTACCAAAGAAATATTTTGACATTAAAGAAAATTTATAAAATGAAAAATATCCCTATATTTATTACTCTTTTAATTGGATGCATTACTTTCCATATTTTACTTGTTCTCAAGTCCTGGGCACATCTTGCATCATCCCAGCCACCTGAAGCCCTTGACTCTTGTCTTCCATTGTTTCCCTCTGAATTGCACAGGAACAAGGGCTAGAGAGCTCTCAAGGGCATCCATGGCCTGGGACAGTAGGATTTAGAGGATTGTCTACTGTCCTATATTTGAAGATTCTGTAGCTCTTGGGGTTTAATGATTCCAATAGCTCACAATTTCTGGAAATTACTCCAGATAGGCGAGCTAGCTTCCTGTCTGGTCTGAACCCCACTTCCATCAACAAGTCCATCTCTGCAGGATTCCTAGGGTTTCACAGCACTTCCAGGTCACTGACACCAGAGGGGCCCTGTTCATCACCTGAGCTACCAGGCTAGAGTTTGTTCTTCTAACCTATGTCCCACTAGGAATCAGGGTTGGATTTCAGTCTCCTTGATTTCTTGTTACTGTGGGACAATTCTGCCTTCTGTTTCTGGCTCTCCCTCCATCTTCACTTCACACTTCTGAAGACAGATGTTCTCCTCCATCATTTGGTTCAAATGCCCTCCAGGCGCAAAGCCTCGGCAGCCTCAGATGGGAGCACCGCCATAGTCCTTGATGCTGACTGCGCAGACAACTCTGCTGGCCAGTTCAATTTGGTAGATGACTTGCTCTTATTTCCTGTTTTTCTTATCTCAGTCTTCTCCATCTCTGTGTGCTCACCTGGCTCTGCACACTCATTTATATTAAGTCCCTGTGAGAGTCATCTTTTAAGTCTGTAATCATAGTGGGTTGGCTATCCTGTATAGGATGGTTGACCATAATTTTATGATTTAGCATAATTTTTTTTAAAAGTCCACATCACTTTTTGTTTTCCATAAGAATTTATTTTAATGATTGCATAATATTCTGTCCAGTTAAAATCCTCTTTTACATATTTTCCATATTGCTAAGTTATAGGTTGTTTTCTCTATTTGCAAGGCTAAATACTATAGTGGTTTAGAGCACAAAATCTACAGTCTGATGGCTGCTGCACAATTAACAATTTACTTAAACACTTTACAACTCAGTTTCCTCACCTGTACAATGAGAAGCAGGCATGTAAAGATTAAATAAGTACATGAAACATCTACGGTGTCCCTGGCAGAGGATAAGCATTACATAAGTATTGGTTGTTATGAGTAAATTGTCCTTACACTATATAGAAAATGTTAAACGATCATCTCCATATATATTTTGTTCTTTAAAAATGATTTCTTGGGCGCCTGGGTGGCTCAGTTGGTTGAACGACTGCGTTTGGCTCAGGTCATGATCCCAGACTTCCAGGATCGAGTCCCGCATTGGGCTCCCAGCTCCTTGGGGAGTCTGCTTTTCCCTCTGCCCTTCTCCTCTCTCATACTCTCTCTCACTCATTCTCTCTCAAATAAATAAATATAATCTTTAAAAAAAAATTAAATATAAATAAAAATGATTTCTTTAGGAATACTTTCTGAAAGTTTTATTTGCTTGATCAAGGGAAGACGCCGTTTTGCAACGAGTGTCAAAAATGTCTTAACATTTTTAATATACGATTATTAACATGTTTTGGTTAAGTATGAGATCTTTTAAAGTATACTTGCCACATGATTAATTCTTTTTCTATTTAATCCTGTATGAAGTCTTTCATGATATTCTAAACAATCATACCATCAGTGCATCCTATTTTGATAATACGAAAGGAAACTTCCAGTTTCCTTTACAATTTTTATAGAATTGTAAAACAATGAGATTGGCACACTCATTAGAAAAAGTAGATTTTTCGTGGTTTCTAGGACAGAATTATAAGTTATAAATTTTCAAGGAGTCCATTGAAATTTAGTACACATACAACTATGTGTGCCTTCCTTTAATTCAGTCAAACTAAAGCCAGTGACTTGATAGATCGTTTAATTCCCTCTAATGAAGAACAGGATGATTTGGGAAGAGCCTAGTATGTTCTGTTAATGAACGATGTGAACTATCGGTAATATTTGTGCCCTAAATTTAAAATCTGCTTCAAGCTTTAGATTTTCATAATAATGACTCACAATGATCATTATGATGGTGATAATGAAATACCTATTCACTACGGAGTACCAAATATGTACCAGATATTTCACTAGGTATTTGACCTTCATTATTCCTAATCCTCATAAATTCGATACAAATTATTTGGCAGATGAGGGAATTGAGAATCTGAGAGCATAAGCGATTTGCCCAACACTAAATGAATAGAATAATTCTGCCCTGGGAGCTGCCATTTTTTAAGGTAACTTCCAAAGGTTCATTTCACATAAAATAACAAAAAATGTGAAATTCTATGTTGCTTCACTGGGAAAGACTGCAGTTCATTTCCCATCTCTTTAAATACTTAGTGGTATTTATGCAACACGAAATAGAGACGTATCTGTTGTTTTTTTAATCCTGTAAAACAAGATTTTTCTGTGTTTAGAAATTTGTTTTTTACTTTCATTGGGTGAGAGAACTAAAAGTAAATTTCCCTCACTACCTTCTGCTTTGGGTACCTTCAGAAATTTGCCAACTTAATAAGAAGTTGGATAATTTATTTTCTTTCATAGCGTCATCATGGACTTGATGCAACGGACAACTATGTCTCTGAACATCATTATTTGCTCTGGGCAAACCGATCCCTAGGAATTAGTGGCTCGTTTTCCCAAATAAACATCAAGACTCTGGAAATGAACACATTGTCTGTAGAGGCACATAAAAAAAGAACTTTGTAAAACCTTAGAGCTAGCCAAAATCATTTTCTTCATTCGTTCACAAACATGTCTCAAATGCTCACTATGTGCAAGCACTACACTGGGCTTTAAAACAAAATGAAGAGGGCACCTGGGTGGCTCAGTGGGTTAAAGCCTCTGCCTTCGGCTCCGGTCATGATCCCAGGGTCATGGGATCCAGGCCTGCATCCAACTTTCTGCTCAGCAAGGAGCCTGCTTCCCCCCGCCCTCTCCCTGCCTCTGCCTACTTGTGATCTCTCTCTCTCTCTGGTCAAATAAATAAATAAAATCTTTAAAAAAAAAAATGAGGAGAAACTAAATAGTTCCACCTTTGATAATACAGAAATATACCAACAATTCAAGAAATAGGATAAAACTGTGTTATTATGCAAGCACTGAGGAAGGCAATCGAACCCAACGGAAACCATGACCTTCTTCCACAGCTTAAGGCAGATCACATACAAAAAGAAAGCTTCCAAGTTATACTTCAAGTTCCAAGACACCCTCATTTATCCCCAAACACTGCCCAGTATGTTCTGAAGTGGACCAGAAAGGGAAACAAGGCATAGACACCTACTGTCTAGCAACACATACTGCTGTGGGGAATATAAACGTGTCTACAAGTGTCTGCTGTACAAGGCAGCGGATCTTGGTGAGGCTACCACTCCTCAGTGGTTAATCACCCACATAGAAGAGTGATTTTTTGCCATATGTCAATTTGCTAAATACCTTTCTTTGCCACAAACCAGTTCATCATGAAGAACACGTCTTTATTTTATCTTTATTTTCTGTTATCCAAGCTTGTGACAGTAAAGTTGGTTACTCTCCCTCACTAACGTGAACTCAGCTCTATGACTAGACACAGGAAAACAAAGACTTAGAATTTACGATTCTGGCCGTGGAAACTAACATGTATGCACTGTGACTCTAATGGGAATGATCATTTCAGATCTGGAATGCAAATGTAGCTGGCACCTCAGGAGACTAGGGTAATGCTTTTGTATTCAAATTCTCCATGCATCCCTAGAGAAAGAAAGCACATGTTTTAAGTAACCTAAGAGAGGACTTTCTGCCTAAGATGATTTACTCAGTCTCTGTATAATGAGCTATTCTCATTGAATCAGTGAGTTAACATCAACCAATTAATTTTTTTGAGCACCTAAATGCCTACTGCATTCTTCTAAGAATTTTGAGAAATATTCAGTCTAATTTGAGCAGTTATAGGTGTGTGTACATTATATATATTTGGAGTTATATATGAAGGTACGGGGGCATCCAAATTCTAATATAAAGCGTGTATATATGTGTGTAATATATAGAGATAACATACATATATATGTATATATTTATACTTTCATATTTTAAAAAAATTCTATAGAATTGGATTTACACATACCTTTTCAGAAATATATCTGATCCATAAATCAGCAGACCTATCCTAAGAATAATTCTGGATGATTCTATACATGCTTTTCCTCTCCAACATCAATGCTTTATATAGCACATAACACTTCGTAAGTATTTATTCAATATTTTTGAATTGATTAGTATTTCTTTGACCAAATGCCAGCTACAAGTAACAACAAGGAGCCAAGCCACCTATTCAAATTTTTTTCATATCATTGGAAGTTGAAAACATTTAGGGGCAAATATGAACATTTCCTAGACTCCTAATATGCTATTTTTGAAACTGAGCTTAACCTTGACGTTCTAGAGTGGACAAGCCTTTGGTTGGCAAAGGGAATGTTAGCTCATCTACAGTGGAGCTAAAGCCTTCATTACTTTACAAATGGCACAAAATTTACAAAACTGAAAGACAATTGCTTATATCACTGCTAAAGCCCCCAGAGAAAATCTCTTCTAATTGACTAATCTTCCTGCTTCTCTAGGACTATCAAGGAGGCTAATCTCACATGCTTTCCATTGGCATCATTTTTCAAATTTGTTCTTGGAAATATTGGAAGATTTAAAACCAGCCAGGAAAGAAGATTTTTCAGCAGCTTTCAGTCATTTATTCCTTGTAAAATATAAAAAACAAACAGATGAAGAGAAAATCTACTGGGATATACACAACCTCGACAAACTGAGACCTCTTTTTATAAGCAGCATCCTAACCCGTCCTAAAAAAATGCCTCCACCTAGTAAGAATGCTGGCCTGTTATTAGGGCTTCCTTTTTTTGTTCTGTTGTTTTCATGTATTAAAGGAGGAAATACATCCTTGATGAGTTAAATCTGTGATGCTTCCTTAAACGTTGCCTCTGAGCGATCATACTTAATGTCTGGGCAGAGAACCAATGTCTCACGACCAGCAGACTGTAGGTCTGATTAAAGAAGGATCTGACAGTTCCCAGGGAGATTTCTAACTAGTTTCCTTGAGCCTCCATGTCGGTGGAGTTAGGCCAAAAAAGTGTGACGGCAAAGAAGGAGGCTGTTGAGGCGAACGTGGAAAAACACTGTGGAATGATCAGCGGTCTAAAAGAAATACCACGAGGCATTCTTTCTCCCAGTCTGGAAAAGAAATGTGAACGTTGAGTTACTACTGTAACATGCAGTAGGAGTTTTCCAAATAGAGGAAGCTGTATTTACACAGGAGAACCACAGACTGCTCCACGATTGCGAGGATCGGGAATTCAAATGTACTTTGCCACTACTGCCAGTTTCATGAGAGAAAGATGGCCCTGGTGCAGCACAGATGGCATATTTGAACGAAAAGCTGATTATGCCAAAAGGTTAGGATGCCTGAGAGCAGTGCTTATTGATCTGTGAGTTGGATGCCAGAGAACTAGAGATGAATATTGATCGGTGAGTAGGACGTAGGAGAGCTACTAGCAATGGAGAGGAACGCGTGGCTCTCCCCAGAGCACCTGAGCGAATCCAGGCACCTCGAAATATACATCGAGTATAGGAATTCTTTTACCTCCCCTGGTCTCTCCTTTTCTCTATCTTAAAATAGCTGGGAGAAAGCCCATCTGTTTAAAATGCAGCACACAAAATTAAAAACACGGAACATTAGAAGCTAGTGTTGAGTAAAGAAATATTTGCATGCAGAATTAAGGGGAAAAAAATATGCAAGCAGCACAGGAGTAGCAGGGCAAGGAAATCCAAAAGAAGATAACAGCCAGATTTGCTTCAGGAGCAAAATCAAACTGGGAGGCACTGAGTGTGGGCCTTCACTGGGCTCACTTCCCTTAAAATGACAGTCTCTATTTTTAGCAGTATCTGGCCATTTTCAACTCTGTCTTGCTCAGTACTTGATGGAGACTCAGAATTACAAAGGATAGAAAGAACCTTTGCTGTACCTCTGCTCTCTGTCAACAACCCTTATATGGAGGGCATATAAACTTTAATAATATAAAACTGCTGGGGTTTTTTTGAAACTGAGCTACCCTAAAAGCTATAAATATTTTTAGATTTCTCATCATTAGTAATTAAAATTCATTTCACAATTCTGGACGTGTTGGCACATAATATAAATTTAAAATGCAAGTTCTTGATCATCCATATGAAGTCTGATGACAGAAAATAATCTGAGAAATTTTACTTCGATATACCTGCAAGAGAAGTTTTGTTTACTTTAAAATGTGAGTTGGGATATATATTTTAAGCTATTTTCAGGGGCACCTAAGTGGCACAGTGAAGCATCTGATTCTTGGTTTCAGTTCAGGTCATGAGGTCAAGCCTCGCCTCAGGCTCTAAGCTCAGGGCAGAGTCGACTTGAGATCTGCTCTCTCTTCCTTTCCCCCTTTCATTCATTCTCTCTCAGTCTCTAAGATAAATAAATCTTTAAAAAATAAAATTAGAGGGGCGCCTGGGTGGCTCAGTGGGTTAAGCCTCTGCCTTCAGCTCGCGTCATGATCTCAGGGTCCTGGGATCGAGCCCCACATCGGGCTCTCTGATCAGTGGGGAGCCTGTTTCCTCCTCTCTGCCTGCCTCTCTGCCTACTTGTGATCTCTGTCAAATAAATAAAATATTTTAAAAAAATAAAATTAGATTTAAAAAAAATCTTAAAATAGGGGCGCCTGGGTGGCTCAGTGGGTAAAGCTGCTGCCTTCAGCTCAGGTCATGATCCCAGGGTCCTGGGATCGAGCCCCACATCAGGCTGTCCACTCTGCAGGGAGCCTGCTTCCTCCTCTCTCTCTCTCTGCCTGCCTCTCTGCCTGCCTCTCTGCCTACTTGTGATCTCTGTCAAATAAATAAATAAAATTTTTAAAAAAATCTTAAAATATTTTCTTTCTTTCTTTCTTTTTAAGATTTTAGTTATGTATTTGTTAGAGATGAGCACAGTCAGGCAGAGCAGCAGGCAGAGGCAGAGGGAGAAGCAGACTCCCCGCTGAGCAAGGAGCCCGATGTGGGACTTGATCCCAGGACACCGGGATCGTGACCTGAGCCGAAGGCAACTGCTCAACCAACTGAGCCACCCAGGCATCCCTTAAAATATTTTCAAAGATTATTTTTCATTCAAATGTTCCTGTTTTTGTAAACTGTTTCCCTTTTGTTGGCTCAACTGAAATAGCAATGTCAAAACCATGGAGCTAACACCGTGACCATCCTATGGACGGAGGGGTGCTGGAATTTTTCACCATGATTGTGGTTTGTCAGTTTCCTCATTTAGTTCTACCTGTTTGTTTTTTTTTTTTTTTAATAAATTGTGAGCCTATATTATTAATTGCAGACAAATTTGGAATTTTATGTTTATCTAGAGAGGTGACCATCTTTAATCTCTAGTCATGCTTCTTAACATCCTTTTTAGAGGGATATTATCACATGGTTACATGGCTTCCTTTTGGTTAGTAATTGTGTAGCAGATTTTTTTTTTTTCTATTCTGAGACAACAAGAGCACAAGCAGGGGGAGTGGCAGAGAGAGGAGAAGCAGGCTCCTGGCTGAGGAGGGAGCCCAACTGACATGAGGCTCCACCCTGGGATCATGACCTGTGCAGAAGTCAGAGGCTCAACTGACTGAGCCACCCAGGTGCCCTGCCCGCCTCTGCTTTTTCATCTGATAATTAATCAGTTTCTGTGAACTAATGATAGGCGCATATGGATTTAACTTCACCATCTTACTATTTGCTATTCAATTGCTCTTGATTCCTTTTTTTTTTAATTAAGTGTTTTATTTTATTACATTTTTCTCCATTAGCTTGTTGGGTATATATTCTTTTATTACCTTTCAGTGGTTCCCTACATATTATCGCATATCTTTTGTCATTTTAGAATCTGCTACAAATGAATACTTTTACCATTTCCCAACAAGGACTTGATAATATCGTCCATGGTGGCATTGCTTGATTTTCGTGGCGTTGCTTGATTCTACACTTACACAAACCTGCAAGTTGTTATTGCTATTGTTTTATGTAGTTAATATTCATTTATGCTTAATCGCATGTTTATCTTTTCTTGGCTCTTCACACATTTAAATTTTGTCTCTGTAACTAACTAGAATGGCAGTCCCTTACGGGAGGAGTATTTGTTCTCTTCATGTCAGTCTCCTCCCTGACCGGTGCTATGAACAACTTAAGTTCCAGCCATACCAAACACTTACTCTCAACCCCTAGCTCATCCTGTCTTAACAGACTGGCTATTACTCTGGCATCTTTGCAGTTGTGATTCCTTTTCCCTCCAAACCCATCTCTGTCTTGAGATTAGCTCAATGGTCTCTACCTGAAAGACAAGGTGCTTCATGCACTGATCAGACCTGGATTGCATGTCCTTCCTCTGGGATGTAAATTGCATTGGCTGTGTACACTGAAAGTTTACAAGACCATTTTCTACTAGGCATTGAATTTCTTGGTATTGGGACCCTTGAGGGTTAAGAGTTCAACACATGAATTTTGGAGGCACGGAGTTCAACTCATAACAGCACATAATATGTGTTTAATTACTACAGGTGGGATAACTGATTTGGGGAAGGAAGACTTTGTAGCATCTAGAAGGACGTAGAGTTTCTGATTGATCAATTTGTGTGTTTGTGGAAAAGGAACTCATCTTTCAGTTTGTATTATACAACTCATATATAAAATTTCTAGACAACACATGAGTTGACAAAAAGATTAGAAAAACAATATAGATGTTTAGCCCCCTGTAGTGATAAAAAATGATTTTTTAAACTTTAGTTTGATATATATATATAACAAAAAATTTTATTTTTAACACAAATTCATCACACTGAGACATGTTTAAGAAGAATTTGTCATTCCAAAGTATGTACGTTTTACTAACTAAATACATTTCTGGAAACATTCAGAAACAGGTATTTTTTAAAATACAAAACTTTGAATTTAGTCACTAGAGGGAGCTGTATGTCATTGTACATAGCAACTTAAAGAGCAGATGTCAATATTTTCAGAATTATAAACATTGATAGAAACTAAATTTATAAAGTGAGAAAATCAGGAATAGGAATACCTTAAGAATAAATTAGATTTAAACAAATTCACCTAATTGATACTTATAGGACATAGTACCAAACAATAGCAGAATGTTTATTCTAGGCCATTAAAGAAATCTCAGAGAACTTCAGATCAATTTAAGACATGCGAAATATGTCATCTGACTCCAATGAAATTAGATTAATAACAGAAATAGCCCTGGAAAAAAAAATCCCTAAATATTTGGAAGCTAAATATCCCTCAAGATAACTCATGGATTAAAAAAAAAAAGAAGAAGAAGAAGAAGAAGAAAGAAATTGAAAGATATTTTTTTTTTAAGATTTTTTATTTATTCATTTGACAGAGATCACAAGTAAGCAGAGAGGCGGGCAGAGACAGAGGAAGGGAAGCAGGCTCCCCGCCGAGCAGAGAGCCGGATGCGGGACCCAATCCCACGACCCCGAGACCATGACCCGAGCTGAAGGCAGCGGCCCAACCCACCGAGCCACCCAGGCGCCCCTGAAAGATATTTTTAAATGAAATGAAAATGAAAACAGCACATATCAAATTTTGAGGTGCTGATAAAGCAGTCAGCAAGGGGAAATGTATACAATTAAACGCTTTGATTAAAAAAAGAATAAAGTTCTCAAATCAATGACTTCCGGTTGCACCTAAATAAATGATCAAAATAGAAGAGCAAATTAAGCCCAAAGTAAACAGAAAAAATAAAATAAACTTACGAAGGTTAGAATAAAATCTAGGAAATAGAAAAAAAGAAAAGCAATGGAGAAAATCAGTGAAATCTAAAACCGGTTCTTCGAGTAGATTAATAAACTTGATAAAACTCTCACTAGCCTGACCAGGTGATTAGAAAAGAAAAGAGGGAAGACTCAAATGAGCAAGACAGGAACAGGAGTGATGACATTACTACAGACTCTACAGAGCTGCTATTAAAGTATAACTGAAATGCAGTTTTAATAACCTGCGGATTAAGAAAAGAAGACCTTTATGGGTGCCTGGGTGGCTCAGTTGGTTAAAGCCTCTGCCTTCAGCTCAGGTCATGATCTCAGGGTCCTGGGATCGAGCCCCGCATC
>NC_081559.1:165970663-166204340 GCF_022355385.1 Mustela nigripes
AAAAAAAAAAAGAGGCTTTGGCATCTCTATAGCATTTTTCTACCCTTCGTATTCTTAATTACCTTTATATGTATGTGACTCCTACCCTGGACAAAGAGCTTCTGCAGACATTTGCTAAACAAGTACCTGAAAGTATGAAGGTATAAAATACAGTGGGTTACAGGAGTTGTAACACAGAATAAAAGTTCACAGTAGCAGAGTCATCAAGATCACTTTGAATGACTTCTTGGGGTGACCACCTGCTGGTCCTACTGGGAAAAAAAGACCCACTAGAAATAACATGAGGGAGCAACTGCATCTCTTTTATGCCTGTGACCTCTAATTTGCTTTTTCCTAGCAAAGGAATTCATGAGATTGAGCATCTTTTTGTATGTTTTGGCCAACTGTATTTCCTTTTTGAGG
Source organism: Mustela nigripes (assembly GCF_022355385.1). NCBI lineage: Eukaryota > Metazoa > Chordata > Mammalia > Carnivora > Mustelidae > Mustela > Mustela nigripes. The sequence goes on from NC_081559.1 coordinate 165,971,066, forward strand.
GATTGAATTTTTATACTTTTGCCCATTTCTATTTTTTGTTATTTTTTCTTCAAAACTTCATAAAATGTATAATTAGGACTTTAATCCTTTGAGCATTATGTATCTGTTACAAATATTTTTCTCAAGATAAAGTATTTTTTTTACTATTGCTTATAGTATCTTTTACTGTTATTTATTTTTATTCATATTTTGGGTCCTCAAAGTGTTATAGCTTTCATTTTTTCAGAGTGTCTTACCTCATAAGCGAAAAGGTACCCAAAATTTGAAATATACAATCTACTAAGGTTTTTTCCTAACATTTTATTGTTTTGCTGTAGCTTTAAATTCTCAATCCATCTGGAATATATTTTGTACATAATATGAGATGGAATCTAGCTTTCTTCCAGATTAAATGTCAGTTGCACTACTGCCTTCATTAAGTAAACCATATTTCCTGCAGTATTGAAATGCCAACTTTTCTGTATAATGTTTCCATACACATTCAAGAATATACTTTAGGACTCTAATTTTTTTTTAAAGCATTTCCTTCTTTTTTTTTTTAAGATTTTTTTTTTTTTAATTTATTTGACAGAGATCACAGTAGACCTCTAGAGAGGCAGGCAGAGAGAGAGGAGGAAGCAGGCTCCCCACTGAGCAGAGAGCCTGATGTGGGGCTCGATCCCAGGAGACTGGGATCATGACCTGAGCCGAAGGGAGAGGCTTTAACCCACTGAGTCACCCAGTCGCCCCAGGACTCTAATATTTTACCAATATATTTATTTATTCCAGTACTGATACTATGCTGTTAATTTTATAGTGAATTTTCAGTGTGTTAATATTTAACAAGTTTCCCACTAATTTCAAAATTCATTTTAGTGAATACTTTAAATTTCCTGGGTATATAATTTTATCTTCTGCAAATAAGTTTTATTTCTCCTTTTCCAGTTTTTAAAACTTTTTCCTTATTGCATTTGCCAAAATCACCTTTAATATTACATGTAGACATAATTTGGGGTATTCCTGTTTTATTCCTGATTTTAATGGAAATGGCTTTATCATCCACACTATTTGGTATAATATTTGCTTTTGGCTTTAGCAAATAGTCTTAATTATGTTTAAACATTTGCTTGTGTTCTTTTTAGATTTGAAATATAGATTTTAAAATTTACAAAAAGGTATTGAGAAATGCATAATTATTGTAAATAACCAACCAAGATTAGCCATGGATGATATTTCATTCTTATGCTAGCAAGGGTTTTCATTTGCAATATCTATTAAATTTTATCAAAACCTTATATAAACATGAAATCCCTTTCTATCATTTGTAGATTAATTATAGTACGATTACATATTAATGCCCATTTAAATGTATTTTCTTGGTATGAACTATTTGGTTATGTTGAATTAATCTCGTCTCATTGCTAAGTTTGGTGATATGAGGGTTTTTACATATTTAGAAATGAATTTGATCTATGTTTTCTTTTTCATATTAAAGGTAACATATTTATATTAGGTTTATACTTCATAATTTATTGTCTAAAATAGTTTAAATGTCCTGTGAAGTGTATTCTCTTTAGAAAGTAGTTCAAACTCAGCTACAAAACCAGGTCTATACCTACTTTTTTTTTTTTTTTAAGATTTTAATTATTTATTTGACAGAGAGAGAGAGAGAGATCACAAGTAGGCAGAGAGGCAGGCAGAGAGAGGAAGGGAAGCAGGCTCCCCGCTAAGCAGAGAGCCCAATGTGGGACTTGATCTCAGGACCCTGGGATCATGACCTGAGCTGAAGGCAGAGGCTTTAACCCACTGAGCCACCCAGGTGCCACAGGTATACCTTCTTAAAGTGGTGACTTTTCAATTTCTTTTGTAGTATCTTTAATGGTGACTGGTCCATTTAGATACTGTCTCTCTCCTTGGGTCAATTCTTCATAGTATTTACTTTAGTATGAAATCATTTTCTTTAGATCCTTAAATTTCTTGTCATGTATTCTTTTAAAGTGACACATAGTTGCATAAATAATCTCCCACAGTTTGAAAATTACTTCCATATCTGTGATTTTATGTTGTCTATTGAGACAATGTCAATGTCAAAAATTTTTATGCTCTATTTCCTTATCTGATTGCCATAGTTTTATTTTAATGAACTTTTCAAAGTACCACTTTTTATGTGTGTATGCTATTGTTGTTTTTTTTAGCCTTTCTACTACTTTTGTTTGTGTTGATTTTTTTCAACGCAGGCTTTAAAATAATTACCTTTAGGTTGACCACAAGACTTTTTTTTTCTTTTTTAAGATTTTATTTGTTTATTTGACACAGAGAGAGACAGCGAGAGAGGGAGTACAAGCAGGAGGAGTGCCAGAGGGAGAAGCAGGCTTCCCTCTGAGCAGGGAGCCTGATGTAGGATTTAATCCCGGGACCCAAGGATCATGACCTGACCCTAAAGTAGATGCTTAATGACTGAGCCACCTGGGTGCCCCAACAACAAGACCTTTAATCAAAGACTAGCTTTTAGACCTAAAATGTCAATGCATCACTATAAAAGCAAGGCTAAAGTCTCACAGAGATCTATTTATTTATAAAATATTTTTATTTTATATTTATTAAATATCTTTTTATTATCTATATCTATTTATTAAATATATTTTGCATAAATGGTACCTGGTAGTACTAATCATTCCCAGCCTCCATGGGAAAGCTGAAATATTCCAAAGAGGTAGGTAAATAAGTAAAAGGCACATGGAGGCCTGCAGGTTGAGTGAACTCTCAAGACATTTTTTGTAGCTTCCCATAGCCTCACTAGATTCCTCCACCCAATTAAAGCTGAAATTGAGGAACATAGAAGAAATTCTTGGTTATTGTAGTAAAAAGAAACAATACACAAAGACTTCAGGTATGACCAAGGAAAAGTACAAATCTCTTATCTCTAAGAGAATCTTGTCTTTTGTTTCTATGTCTCTTCATATATTTTATGTTTTATTCTCAGCAGTATTTTTAAAAAGAATTTATTTTAAACCGGGCTTCTCTGTTCACATGAAATTTATGACAGACACTGTGGTGTTCTCGGGGGGAAAAAAAAAACACCTCCAAAAGATAACATTTACTTTCTAAGCTTCAGAACCTGTGACTATCTCTTTATAGTCAAAAGACTAAATTCTACCTTAGTTAGAAAAAGGATCTTTGCAGATTTATGAAGTTAAGTATTTTGAGATGAGGAGATCCTTTTGGCCCCTAAACGCTAACACAAATGTTGGCAAAGGGAGATCTCTCACACACCATACACACACACAGACACAGAAAAAAGGTAGATATTGAAGTCATGCAGCCACAAGCCAAAGAGCACCAAAAAATGTCTGCAGCCACTAGAAGCTGTAAGAAGCAAGGAATGGTTTCTTCCACTGAAGCATAGACACCTTAATTTCAGACTCTGGTCTTCAGAACCATGGGAAAATACACTTCTGTTTTTTGATGCCACCAAGTTTGTGGTAACTTGGTACAGCAGCCCTACAAAACTACTTAAGCTGTTTCAGGTCTTAAATTCAATTTTCTATAATATGTTAAGGAGAAAACTTTAAAGTCTATTACAATATTTTATTGTTCAGAACTGACATTCTTCATTTCACAAAGATTTGTTTGAAATGGTCATCTTTCAGCAAGACAAAGGAAGGCAGAGGCAAATTATTAAAAGTGATATGACTCCCGTTCCAAACCTCAAAGTAGTTTCTGCTCAAATGCATATTGATTATGAACCAACAAAGTCAGTGTTTATTGAAATCTATTAATGGTTGGGCAGACATTTGACTCTCACTAATTTTAGTTGCACGAAATTTCTTTTATTCATCTACAAATTAAAAGAACTCTTGATTGGAGAGAAGCCATAATAAACCCAAGTCCCATGGAAGTGAAGTTTTACTTACCTACACCTTCTAAGAGGGGCAGGGGGAGAGGGAGAAAGAATCTCAAGCAAACTCCACAATGAGTGCAGAGCCTGATGCGGGGCTTGATCTCATGACCCTGAGATCATGACCTGAGCTGAAAGCAAGAGTCAGACATTCAACCAACTGGGCCACCTAGGAGCCCCTATACTTCCTAATTTTATATTCCTACTGCAAGTTAAAGTACATGTATGTAATTGAGAAAATCAGATTTCATAATAATAAATACCAAATAATTATATTGCTTTAAAAATAGTTTGAACAATTCTCATCAGATTTTATAGACATTATCCTAGATCTTTACAATGGTTTTGAAAATTAGATTTTAGATACTTCCATTTTAGAAATCAGTAAAGTGAGAATTAGACTGTTATTTGCTGAAGGTTATAAAGCCAAAAAGATAGAAACTAAAAATGTTCTGACTTTCTGGCCTATGTTCTTTCCACTATACTTCCTCTTTAAACTCTGACACCTGCTCCCATATATTGTTTGAAAATGGAAAAAGACCTTAAACTAAAGCTTCACTTTCTTTGTCCTTTTCTTCCTTTTCCCCCTCTCCTTCCTCCTTTTTTTCCCCCTCTTTTCTTCTTCCTCCCTTTCTCATTAAAGAGTCTTTGACTTGGAGATATAATTAAAATTGTCATTTTTTCTGTAACAAAACATGTACTGAGTTCCTATATACATGTTTACCTGCTTAGTGTTAAAATTGACATTAGTACCCAATTTTCTTGTACTTCATTTGTGTGCTGCATTCCAAGGTACTTTGTCCTAAAACTCTCATAAAGATCACACTGACTCCCAGAAATAGATGTGCATAAATAGAGCAGAGTGATCCTTGAGGAGCCAAAGTAATACAATAGAGCAAAGCTCTTCTTTTCAACAAATGGTGCTGCCACAACTGGATGGCCTCATGCAAAAAGATGAATCTGAAAGCCAACCTCACAACCTTCGCAAAATATATCACAGATCTATGTATTAAACACAAAACTCTAAAATGCTAAGAAGATCACATAGGAGAAAACCTAGATGACCTTGGATTTGGTGATGGCTTTATAGATCAACATCAAAGGCATGATCCATGGAAGAAACCATGGACTTCTTTAAAATTTAAAACTCTGTTCTGCAAAAGACACTGTCAAGAGAATTAGAAGACAAGCAACAGACTGGGAGAAAAATACTTGCAAAAGACATACCTGATAAGGGTCTAATTTCCAAATTATATGAACATTTAAAACTCAATAAGGAAATAACCTGATTTTCAAAAGGGTGAAACAACTTAAACAGACAATCATCAAATAAGATAGACACATGGAAAATGGGCATATACCATAATGATATCACATATCATCAGAGAAATTCAAATTAAAAGAATGAAATATTGCTACATACCTATTAGAATGGCCCAAATCTGGAACACTGACAATACCAAATGCTAGCAAAGGATGTGGAGCAACAGGAACTCTCATTCACTGTTGGTGGGAATGCAGACTAGTACAGCCACTTGGGAAGAGAGTTTGCAGTTTTTTCCAAAATGAAACATATTCTTAACATATGATCCAGAATTGTACTCCTTGTTATTTACCTAAAGAAACTGAAAACTTAGGTTTACACAAAAACCTGTGCATAGATGTTTATAGCAGCTTTATTCATAATTATCAAAACTTAGAAGCAATCAAGATGCCTTTTAGTAGGTGAATGAGTAAAATGTGGTACAATCAGACAATGGAATATAAACCAGTGCAACAAGAATGGGAGCTAACAAGTCATGAAGATACATGGAGGACACCGGAATGTGTATTACTAAGTAAAAACAATTTGAGAAAGCTGCATAATGTATCATTCCACATGTATCCCCTGGAATAGGCAAAACTATGCAGACAGTAAAAAATTCAGTGGTTTCCAGAGCTTAAGGGAGAGAGAGGCTAGACAGAGCACAGAAGATTTTTAAGGCACTAAAACTACCCTTATGATACTCTAACAATGGATAACATCATTATACATTTGTCCAAACCCATGGAATGTACACCACAAGTAAACCCGGAACTACAGACTATAGATGATTATGATGTGTCAGTGTAGGCTCAACCGTTTTAACAAATGTATCATTGCTGGTGGGGGATGTTGGTAACCTGGAAAGCTATGCATGTGTGAGGGCAGAAGATACATGAAAAATCTTTACACCTTCTTAATTTTCTTGTGAATCTAAAATTGCTATAAAAAATTTTTAAAGAGATCACATTTACTAGGGTACCTTGTATGCCTCAGTCATTTAAGCATCCAACTATTGATTTCAGCTCAGGTCATGATCTCAGGGCCATAGGATTGAGGCCCGCATTGGGCTCCATGCTGGGCGTGAAGCCTGCTTCTCTCTCTCTCTCCCCCGCTCTCAAAAATAAATAAATAAATAAATAAATAAATAAATAAAATAAATCACATTTACATAGGGTATTTAATCTTCTGATCTTGACCTTGTTTTTCACTGTCTAGCTCAGAAATGGTATAATATCTTTCCAGTTGCTCAAATTACAAATCTCTAAATCACCTGCAACTTTATTCCCCAATACCCAAGTTTCTTTGACACTGCATCCAGCTAGTAAAATTCTATCAATTTTAAGAGTGGGAGTCATAGACCAGTTGAAAATATAAGAAAAACTCATACCTGGGGTGACAAGGTGGCACAATCGGTTAAACATCCAACTTCATTTTGGTTCAGGTCATGATCTTGGGGTCCTGGGATGAAGGCCTTTGTCCAGCTCAGCACGAAGTCTACTTAAGACCCCCCCCTCCCTCTGTTCCACTCCTCCATGCTCTCTCTCTCTCTAAAACAAATAAATCTTAAAACAACAACAACAACAACAACCACGTACAACCAAAAGACACTCACACAAAAGAATACATGCGCACAGCTTCAGGGACTTCACAGATATCTCAGAAGGCATCCTTTGACCATGTCTTATAAACCCTGCTCTGCTAAGCATTTTCTCCTTGTGTCTCAGGTTTGCACCCACACTCTGTACTTCAGTTTTCTTCATGTTTCATCTGAATTATAGTTTAGTGTCTCAACCGATTCTCCGACTCCTGTCTCTAATCTATTCATTAACCAGATGCCATGATAAACTTTCTAAAGTGGGTATCAGAGCACACCTGCTTCTGTCAGTGCCTCCGGGAGCCAGCTCATACTGGCAGGCAAAGTACTGAGTTTAGGGATAGCCGGTTGGTACCTTAAAATCAGTCTTGGAGGAGTATTTACACTATGAAAATTGGTAAACACTATAAATCCAGCTTTTTATTTTAGAGAACAGGTTTAACAGCATAATACTGCATATAATTTTAAATTCTGGTGTTTCCCATTGTTTACAGTTCAAACTCCTAGCATGTTAGGGCCCTGTAATCTGATCTTCTATGTCATTTCCAGCTCCATATCCCTCTGCTCTCCATGGCCAAAGCTACAATCTCTAGCCATACCAAGCTACTCATAGCCCCGGATTATACTAAGTGATTTCCCATATCTGTAACCCAGAATGGACCAGTCCTAATACCAAGAATCCTTCTTCTCAAAAGGAGGATTTTCTTCAAAGTTGATCATAAAGATCGCCCTTTCTGACCAATCTTCCCTAATATTCCTACTCACAATCCATCCCTACTCTGTTCCTTTACCCCTCCCATGACATTTAACAATTGTTTAATAAAAATTTATTGAGACCCTCTAGGCAACAGTGATAAATTTCTGTCTGTTCTAAATGTATTATAAGTTCCTTCTAGACAAAGAGGGTATTTATCTTTTGATTCCCAAGATTGACTCTCCATCCTAAGTATAGAACTTTATCCAATGCAGATGTGATTTGCATACATTTGTTGAATTTATTATTTTAAAGATTTTATTTACTTGACAGAGCATATGAGCAAGGGGAGGAACAGGGGGAGAAGCAGGCTGCCTGCTAAGCAGAGAGTCCAAGATGGGGCTGGATCCCAGAACACTGGGATCATGACCTGAGCCAAAGGCAGACACTTAATCAACAGAGCCACTCGGGTGCCCCAAGTCTATTGAATTTAATCAAAACCCTATATGGTTCTAGTACAATTCAACATCTCATTTAATTTGTATTAGGGTTCCAGGTAGTAAAGCTTGAATGAAGGTGCTATATAAGTCTGTACAACAGTAGAAAAGAGTTATTAACTTTTAACAAAGTAGTAGAGAGTATTTATGGTATGATACATTTGTTTTCAAGGCACATAGAGAGTACTTCTGGGTAATTCATTTCTTGTTCTGAAGGTTAATTTATGACGTTCCTTTATGACATTATTTAACTATGTGCTGAGAACCCCTACTGAGGACAGACATTGGTAAAACTACTCTCAGGGGCAGATCTGAGAATCTCTGGTTTTGCCTAGCTTTGGTGGATATTAACCAAGCAAGATGTCACATCTTCCCTATGATTCATTCCTCACAGCAGTCAGGAAGAATGAATATTTCTATTCCTAAATTCCCAAAGAAGAAAGTAAGGCAAAAGAAGACTGTGTGGTTTGTTCGCAGTTAGCAGGAAATGTGCATAGCATATGCACTGACACAAAGCAACCAGACAGCATTTTAATTGCTCATCTAACCTCCGGAAAGAGTCACCATCTGTTGAAATTCTGAAGATTAAAAGATATAAAACCTGACAAAAAACTGAAAGCACAAAATAAACCGTAGAGCCCAGTCACAAATCTTGGAAAACATCCACAGTAAAATGTAATTTATTACAAATAAGGAAAAGAATAATACCCCCAATTAAAAGAGAGTGCCAGGGAGCATTCATACGGCGATAGAACACAAGATGAAATAGTGTTTTAACCTTTGAAAGTCAGTCTACAATGAAAGCCTTGTTATCTGTGGTGAAGGTAATGCCCTTCCCATCTCCCCAGATGGGATATGTCCCTAAAAACAGCCTTATTTTTATCAATGACATTAGTTTCAGTCAAATTATTAAAGGCTACATGACATTTGACCATCGGCACAGAGACAAGCTCTTCATCTCTGGAAATTCAGTTTTGCCACATATCAATTTTTACTATGTATTTTTTAAAACCCCATTTTGTAAGTAAAAATTGCAAATAATAAAACTGCACTTCAGTCTCCCATGTACTTCTTTGTGCACAGCAGAGTCCTCCAAGTGTTGAAAGTCTAACTAGTGAAACAGATGTTAATGTGTTGACCTTACCTCAAATCTATACTCTGCTTCGTGAAATCATGATTGATTGATTATACAATCATCAGGTGAAATGTCAACTGAATCCCTCCTTTAACTATAATCACCATTCAGTAGACATTTGTTAATATTAGGAGTTAATACTCATTTTGGCAGTCTAAAAGTTTTACATTATTAATCCCCTTAATCCTCACCACATCTCTATAAGATCAGTGACATCATTAGCATTTTACATTTGAGGAAACTAAGGCATCAATTTTTTTTTTAATATGCTCAATATCAGCTAGTAATTCTTAAAGTTGGAATTCCGACGTAGTCAGTCTGATACCAACACCCACCCTTAAACTCTACTTGAAACAAATAAACAAAAAAAGGTTCTAATAAAAATGTTAGCAATATATGTTATTTATTAACTCACATGTGGAAGTTAATAACAGAAGTGGAACATTCTAGATGATTTTTGTTGTTGTTGTTAGAAACTGAGTGACAGCATTCACAATGTTCTCAAACTAGACAGATTAAGTTAAAACTAATAATTATGAAGTGCCTACAATGTGCCAGGTAACCTGTGCTACTTGGAATCTGAAAAGTAACCAGGCATAATCTTTCCCTCAGGAGTTTTAGAATTGGGAGGAGGCAGATTCGTAAACAGAACATAGCTGTCTGGTTTAGGGCTATGGCAGGAATTCTCAGAACCCAAGAGAGGACACAGGGTACCATGTCATCCCCACAGGAGGGACCAGGGAAGGAAGCTTAGAGCAGGTGTTGCTTGGTTGGATACTGCAGTAGACAGAATAATACCTGCCCCCCAAATATGGCCATGTGCTTTTTTTATCCTCGAAACCTGTGAATATGTTACATTTCATGGCAAAATGGACTTTGCCTATGTTAAGGATCTTGAGATGGGGAGATTATCCTGTCTTATGCAGGTGGACCCAACATAATCACAAATATATTTATAGGAAAGATGGGGGGGAACAGGAGAAAGAGGAAATGTAAAAATAGAAGCAGACGCTAGAGTGAAGTCATTCTTGGCTTGAAGATGATAGAAGGCTGCAGGTGAAGAAATGAGGGCAGGCTCTCAACACTGGAAAAGATGAAGAACAGATTTAGTCCCAGAGCCCCCAGAAGGACCACAGCCCTGCCACCCTGGTTTTAGCCTCACAATACCCATTTCAGACTTCTGAGCTCCAGAACTATCACATAATAAGTGTGTCTTGTTTCAAGGCACCAAGTATGGTAATTTACCAAGCAGCCATTTGTTATGGTAATTACCAAGTGGTAATTTGTATTAGCAGCAATAGAAAACTGATACCTGCTTCAGATTTCAGGTCTCACATGGAGTGTCAACATGACACGTTGTCACTGGCCACTCGTACAAATGTTTCCCTCTTATTCTCTCTTGTATCACCGTGGGTTTGTTTTTGCATGGACTTTAATGACATTTTAACTATGCAATTATTGTTTTACTCATTTAATGTTTCTTCTCCCTTGAGCTGTAAATATGAGAGCGGTAATATGCGTTGCCTCGTACAACATATAATACATGCGGGGGAACTCAGTGATGTTCGGTGATGAGGGAAAGAAAATAGGAACAAGCTGAAGCTTGCCATGCTTCAACCTAGTAGGTGAAGATGAGCAGATGGGCCCATTCAGGAAACAGAAAGTTCTCCATGTGTCTGAAGCCAGAGGAGAAGGAAGGATGAGAAAGTTGGAGCAGGGTTCTGCTCAATAGCATGGGCTTCATGACTTCATTCTACAAACAAAAAATGCCATGCCAAGATTTTTTTTAACTACATCAGATTTGTTTTATTAAAAAAAAAAAAATCGTCCTCACAGTATTATAATTGGAAGGAACCAAGACTAGAAGCCCAAAAGACTTTTGCATTGGCCTGATATGGAAATTATGAGTCTGAGCCAAAGTGATGAAGAGATGAAGGAAAGGCAACAAATTTACATAATAAAAAGAAGTCACTTGTTTTCTTTTAAAAGGCATATACTCGGCAAAAATAAAGAACACATCTTAATTTAAGTAAACAATTTTGCTAGTCTTTTAGTTACTATTTTAGCTCAATAATTTAGATTTCTAGAGAATTTTGAGTCTTCAGAGTTCTAAGGACATTTTTCGCATAAAACAGCATTTCACAAACTTTACTCAAAAATGAACTTGACTCATAATTTTCTTACCACAGGTTTATCATCTTCACTATTCTGTATATCATATTTTTGCTTAAAGCAACATTAAATCAACAATTTCAAGAAGTCAGCCTCATCCTAAGCAAGATCAATAAAACCACAATTCAGGGTGCCACCTGTATTTTTCTGAAATGTATAAAAATAAATATTTAACTATGAAAATAAGTGTTAACTGCTTACTATGTAAAGGCATCTAACTGTGTCACCACCACAGGGGCCACACTATGGTTGATATGGAGAATAGCTAATCTGTCTGGGCATGCCTCTCTAAAAATGGAACAAAACAAGTTTGCAAAAGAAAAACAAAACTATGAGTTAACACTTTCATTCAATTCTCAAGGCCACCTTTGATTTGGTTCCACGCTTAAGTCATTGAACAGTATCTAACGTAGTCATCTCAGAAACTAGAGCAATTGCCGGTGCATCTAAAGGGTCTCTTTTCTACCCCTATATTCTACTACTACACCAGCTTCCAAGCTTTGTGCTAAATTACTCCAATGGAAATCATTTTCTATTACCAGTAAAAATGATAAAAATCAGAGATTTTTAGAATTACTTTTTATTTATTAGCCTGTGGACCAGTACGGAACAGGATGTTTTCTCTGAGTAAAATCTAGGTCTTCCGCTATCTTCTGGGTTAGTTATATTTTTCAACAATTTTCTAAGTCTTTTTTTTCCTGTTGTTTTGGTTTGCTTTGTTTCACCGTGCTGTGCATATGGCTACAACAGGGGGAGCTACAACATGCCACCCAATCCGCTAAAATATTCTAGGCTATAAAGGGTAGAATATTCTACTGCAGAATGAATGTCAACAGTCTGAAATCTGGGTAAGCTGAAATTGAAAACATTTCATAAGGACATATTTCTCAAAATATCCCTTCAAGTCAACACAATGTAAATTTAATTTCAAATATTTTAATCACTAGGTTTAGATGTGAAACTGTAAATTCGAAGTAAACAAGTGTAAAGTTTTGCTCTTGGAATTTCTCCTTTCATTCTAACTTTATGACACTGACATTTACTGCATATGCATGATGAATTAATCGACTCAAGTGTCCCTTTACAAAACCATTGTCGTGTAACTAAGTCAGACATAATTCAGCCAAATCTCATTGTTTTCTGTTTGTATTATTTTGGGATTTGTAGTTGAGCAGGTTGAACCTCAATTTACCTTCACAGATAATATTTTTTAAATTGCTAAGCTTCAATAGTGCAAGTAAGAGAGCCATTTAATCTGCTTAAACGTGAAAAAAAAGCCACCTGCCTCAGGAGTTTGAAAAAATATTCCTTAAATGCAGTATTTGCAAAGAAACAGGGGGATGACTAATTAAACTTTTTTCAGCATCTATGCCTCACTACTACTTTAATTCCACACAGACACATTTAAATGTATAGTAATTATAATTACTTTCATACTTACAGCAAATTAAAAATACTTATAAATTTAAATATACTTAAAATACTCATAAGAATGTGTGTATAAACCTAAAATATTCTCCTAGGAACTATATTTAAAAATACTTTGTGGATGTTTCTCATAGCTTACCGTTTCACCATGAGAATTAACTTTCTTCCTCAAAGTAATATAAAAACAGATAAAATATGGACACTATATGAATGCTATTTTGCTGTGTAATACCATAAATACATAGTTTTAAACTAGAGAGAGATATCAGAAATAGAATTTAAAATTAGATACAAAAAGCTAACAGTACAAAATACCTACTATATCAAAACAGAGGTAAAATGTTAATTTATATTTTATATATAGACATTTATTTTATCTTTATAGGTTTAAAAATACAATTCTTCTCAGTAACTTTAATGGATATATTCACGTAAATATATCTTTAAATTTTTGAAAAATAAGTTGTTTTGGAAATATTTTAAATATATGTAATACTTTAATATGTATTATATGTGTTATAAATACACCCTCGTACACACATATAATTTCCTCTTTTATCACATAATGAAAATGTACATTATGAGTTTATCATTTCCATAATCAAAACCCAGCCCTGTTTAAATCTGGAAAGCCTATCTCATGACACTGACCTTTTGGTATTTAAGATAGAAATTCTATCTTCTCTACACACATCAACTTAATTTTTTGCACTTCTATTTTAAGAATGAAAGCATAATATTCACATAAACAGGTTTCAGAATTGTGGTTTCTTAAACTCCCACTCCCATCAGTGTTTCTCTTGCTGTTTCTGAGCCTTTTACACCAAAGTTATTTATAGCAATATACACCTAAACATTAATAATATGTTGGGTTTGCTTAGTTTTCTAAAATTCCAGCCAAGTAAATTAGAAATAATGATGCCTCTTAAACTCTGAGGTTAATTAAAATCTGCATATACTTTTGGTAATTTAAATTTTTTTTAACCTAAAGACTTAAAGAAAATAGTGATTAAAATAACTTATAATCAAAATACAGAGGAAGAAATATTTAAAGAGGATAAAATTAATTTGGCTAATTTTGCATTTGAATAATCAGGAAAAAATTCTCTGACAACTTTTATCCTCCTATGTATTTAAAAATCTCTGATTAAAATAGTAATTTGTAGTCACTAGAGAAAACCTGGAAACTACAAAAAATTATGAGGAGGGAAATGACACATGATGGCTCCAAAGAGAAAATAACCATCCCCAGTTTGATTATATCCCTACCCAAAAGTTCACAGACATGTTCTGACTCATACATACATACATACACACATTTTTTTCTTGTGTAGCTAAGATTACAATATAAAGTACAGACTTTGCAAATGTTATTATTTTTCTAACCATTCTGGTTTTTTTGGTAATTTAATTTTAATGTTCAAAGAATACAAACAGTATTTCAAACTGATATATAAAAATTTATCTTAATTATAATTACTATACATTTAAATGTGTCTGTGTGGAATTAAAGTAGTAGTGAGGCATAGATGCTGAAAAAAGTTTAATTAGTCACCCCCCTGTTTCTTTGCAAATACTGCATTTAAGGAAATAAGATAAATTATTATATATATTATATATATTATATATATATCTTATATATAAAAATTTATCTTATTTATAGGTCATTTCCTATTTTACCCATTTTGATGACGCTATAACATAACATGCTTGTGAATTTTTTCCTATGAATCATTATGTTTAAACTTTTTTAAAAAATTTAAATGTAATTAGCTGACATATAGTAACCATTAGTTTCAGATATAGTGTTCAGTAATTCATCAGTTGTGTATAAATACCAGTGCTCACCACATCAGAAGCCCTCCTTAATGCCCATCACCCAGTTACCCCATCCTCCACCCGCTTCCCCACATCTTTTCTCTTTCCAACATTATAGCTGTCGTGGTAGACCAGTTCACCCTCTAATGGCTGTGTTGCCAGCCCCTAAGCCAAATGTTCCACATTCCCTTTCCCCGCCTACAATCAAAACTCCACCTAATTGCCAGAGGGGTCTTCTTAAAAAACTAACAGGCTGACATTTTCTGTCTTAAACTTTATAGTGGCTGCTCATTGCTTCTAAGATACCACTGAACTGCTTATGCTCAGAATCTGCCTGTTTACCTTCCCCTCAAATCTATCTCATCTTGAGCTAGTTTCCTCTTCCCTTATCAAGCTCTTCTTGTTCAAGGATTCTTGCAGTTTCTCCTTGGTGCCAGTTGAAAATCTTTCCAAAATGCAACCTTCTCCTATACCATTCATCCATCTAGAGCAGTTCTTTCCTTCCTCATGTACCCAACTTTGATATATCCTTCATGTCTTACTCTAAATGCTACTTCCTACTTCCTTAGGGAAAACACATCTTATACCCCTTCCCAGCTCCCCGAAATTTTTCATAACACTTACCAAGATAGTAAATTTGTATGTACATATATATGTAGTTATTTTTACTTTGCAGTCTTTAACTTGTTTTATACATCTTTCTGCATCATGTTGTTCTTTTGGGGTTTTGTGCCTTATTAAAGCTATACTTTTTAAGGAGTCAAAAATGTTTACTTCCTCTTGTATGTGTCTTTTTTTCTCTGTTTTAAGAAACCATCCTCTGTATCTCAATTTTATATGCAGTCTCTAGTGTTTTTGTACGATGTTTAATTTTTTTACACTTGTGTTTTGTATTTAATGTTAATCCATCTATAATATGTTTATGTATGGGCATAAAATGTGGGATCATTTTATTTCTCCCAAGATGAATAGCAAGTTGACTGAGCATAAATTAATAAGTAGTCCATTTTCCCAGTAAATTAAACTATTATTTTGGTATGTAATAAATTCTCATACTTAATAGGTATATTCCTGAATTTCTATATTTTCTACTGTTTATTTCTATATTGACATTATGTTGATATGATTACAAAGGCTTTATTTATTTATTTATTTATTTATTTATTTATTTTGGCCCTCTGATAAGGCAGAGCCATACTCTCATTCTTGTTAATATATTCTGGTCCTATCTTAACATTTAATCTACTATATGTATTTAAGTTTGTTTTATCCAATATTTTCCACCTAAAAATAAACTTGTTGGCTTGTTGGGATTCTAATTGGAATTGCATAATATTTATCTGTTAATTTCTGGAGAACTTATATTTTATGATAGTGAGTCTTACCATTCAAGAACTTCACAGGTCCCCCGAGTATTTTATTTTGATGAACAAATAAGAGATTACTTGGGTTTGGATTTTTATGTTGCAGTTCTTTTCTCTTAGTAATTTCAAAATCTTATATCATTGTCTTTGAAGTCAGTTGTGAATAAGATGTCCAGCATCAATCTGATTTTCTGTTCTTCTGTAGATTATTTATTTTTTTCTGCATGGATGCCTGCAAACTTGAGAGTCTTCCCAAATTTGCCTAGGTGAGTGCATTTACTCATTCATCCTGTGTAGAATTTATTAAGTCCTTTCAATTGGCAATGCAGATCTTCCTTCAGCTCAAAAGAAAATCTTCTATTATTTGCTTGATTATTCCCTCTCTGACATTTGTTTCATTCTCCTCCTGCAATCCCCATTTTTCACTTTTTAATTTTCTTGGATCTATCCACTAACTCCCTTATAGTTTCCATTTTATACCTTCAATCTATTTATACTTCCCTCTGTGCTTTGGGATAGTTCTTCAATTTGATCTTCAGGCTAATAATTCAGGTTTCAGTGGAAATCATCCTTTCCTTCATTTATATACTGAATTGAATAGTTATGAAAAATCAAGTTTTAGCTCCAAAAAGTGCTCTTATTTTTCTCTTCAATTTATTTTTTGTCTCCTCCAGAAGCTCTATTTCACTTGGGATGGATTCCATTTATTCTGATCGATCTTCCTATTTCTGGCTTTTAGTCCCCTTAGATAGGTGTTTTTTTTTCCCCCTTTGTCTGCTTATAAGGGTTCTGCCCAACATTGAAGTTCCTTACGTGAAAGCATTCTCCTAGGCAATGGAAGGTAATGAGTCCTACCCACGTGTGATGATGGTATAGACACAGGCAGGCTGCCAATTTGTGGATGAGGTCTCTGCAAAAAGATTGTAGGGACAATGAGAGCCTTCTTTATGAACATCTACACTTCTTTAAGAGGCAAGCTCTTACTGGGACCCACTACTCTGATTTTATACTGAGACTCAAACTATTCTCTAGTTGTTCTCCTAGACTATTGTGAAGAAATCCCAGTACCAATTTTCTACTCCAAGATGCCAACTAGATAGAGCATTGTTTGTCCACATCTGCCTATAACCCTATAGTCATTTATATCAATAGAGACAAATACCATGGATTTAGGTTATAGAAACAAGAAGATGGACAGAGAGTTGTGTTTGGGTCACTATGTTCCCAGAATGTCCCTCCCAAGTATTCTTTTTTTTAATTTATTTTCAGCGTAACAGTATTCATTGTTTTTGCACCACACCCAGTGCTCTATGCAATCTGTGTCCTCTCCAATACCCACCACCTGGTTCCCCCGAACTCCCACCCCCCCACCTCTTCAAAACCCTCAGATTGTTTTTCAGAGTCCATAGTCTCTCATGGTTCACCTCCCCTTCCAATTTCCCTCAACTCCCTTCTCCTCTTCATCTCCCCTTGTCCTCCATGCTATTTGTTATGCTCCACAAATAAGTGAAACCATATGATAATTGACTCTTTCTGCTTGACTTATTTCACTCAGCATAATCTCTTCCAGTCATCCATGTTGCTACAAAAGTTGGGTATTCATCCTTTCTGATGGAGGCCTAATACTCCATAGTGTATATGGACCACATCTTCCTTATCCATTCGTCCATTGAAGGGCATCTTGGTTTTTTTCCACAGTTTGGCAACCGTGGCCATTGCTGCTATAAACATTGGGGTACATATGGCCCTTCTTTTCACTACATCTGTATCTTCTTCCCAAGTATTTTTTAAAGTTTGTCTTTTCTTTCTTTATGTTCTATCTGCCCTAAGAAGGCAAAACCATGCCCATATTACTCACTATTGTATATCCAGGACCCAGCACAACACCTGAATCACATAAAATAATGCCTTAATTTATAAGATAAATGAATGTTTCTGATAATAATCCTTAAAAAATATTTTTCAATTAAATATTTAGAGCTATGCTCACTTCTTCTCATTCTTCTTTTTTTAAAGATTTATTTATTATTTTAGAGAGTGTGTGGGATGGGGAAGAGTGGCAGAGGGAGAGGGAGCTGAGCACAGAGCCCCACACAGGGCTCAATCCGATGACCCTGAGATGATGACCTGAGACAAAACCAAGAGTTGGATGCTTAACTGACTATACCACACAGGGGCCCCTTTTCACTATTTTTTTATATTGTATTTAAACTTAGAAAGATCTTTCTAGAGCAGATATTTGCTAAACTATTACATGTAGATTCATCAGGATTTTTCCTGTTATCAGACAGAGCAGAGCTTTTTTTCATCTTAATGACTCACTGACTTCCCTTGAGCCCATCAAAGATGAGCTAGAGCTTCCTTGTTCTGCCCCCATATGCTCCCCTCAGAAAAGGACATGTTTGTATGTATCTCAGGAACAATCTCAGTTCATTTTCCCCATAGAATTAAATAGCCCTGAGGAAACCATGTAGTTAGAATTAGATGAGCAACATATGACTATGTTTTTTAAAACACACCCTGGAGAACTTGTTTTCTGTTGCTTGTTTATTTATTTATTTTTTAAACTCAGGGAGCTTGAGAATGTTAACTGCTTTGCCAGTCAAGAACAGGTGCAAATTCAGTGATCAGGTGACTCTGCTGCCTTGAAAAAGGCTAACTATTCTTGTTCCTAATAGATCCAAAGAAAAAATGACAATATGTTCTGAACTTATCAGTGAATTTCCATATACATTAAAGAAGAGAATTTTTATGTTACAGCTCTTCCAACACTACTGTGCTCTTCTCATACACATCTTGGCCAGGTCTTCTAAATCAATAGGTTATGAAGAGCTTTTACAAACCCCAATGATGAGACTGTATCCCATACCAATTAAATCAAAATCTCTGGAAGTAGAGCCCAAGCATCTGCATTTCTTAAAGCTCCCCAAGTCATTCCAATGTGTGGCCATGTTGGAGAACCTGGACACTAGATACATACTACATCAAGTGTTGTCTGAGGACTAGCAGCATTGACATGACCAGGGAAATATCAAATCTTGGGCACCATCCCAAAACTGCTGAGTCAGAATCTATAACTGTGGTTAATATCCACTTTTAAATTTAAGAAGCACAGAGCTAGACCACCTGGTTTATCTCACTGCTCTTGATCTCTGCAAACTGGCTGATTCTAAGAATTCATTCAGAGGTGTTCATTCAGTGTTGGTTCTATGTCAAGCATCTTGCTAAACTGATCCACTGTTTGGATAGGTGTAGATTTTTTGAAGTCACTGGAACAATGTAGAGTAACACACATTTTTTTTTTTAAAGATTTTATTTATTTATTTGACAGAGAGAAATCACAAGTAGTTGGAGAGGCAGGCAGAGAGAGAAAGGAGGAGGAAGCAGGCTCCCTGCTGAGCAGAGAGCCTGATGCGGTACTGGATCCCAGGACCCTGAGATCATGACCTGAGCCGAAGGCAGCGGCTTAACCCACTGAGCCACCCAGGCGCCCAGTAACACACATTTTAAGATATATTAGGTTAACTTTGGTTTCCTTTGGCCCAACAAAATGAATGACTAGAGTTGGATGTTCTACTCAGACAGGCCAACCTCTGGGCAGCCACAAGGACATCATAAACCTCTATGCCCTTTCCCTGGTTGTTTGAAATTTAAGACTTCCTACTCCAAAGAGATCACAAAATATTTGTGTAACCAGACAGTTTAAACTATCTGTTTATATTCTGAGTTCAAAGGTAGTATTGCCTAAGAAAGCAGAAGTCTGCGTAAAAACTGAGATACTTAGTAAGACTCTTGTATATAATCTAGGAATTTGGTTTCTGTCTGGTAGGTAGCCTTTTGGCTGATTTTGTGGGCAGCTTTTTATTTTTTTTTTCTCAGTTAATTTTTATTTGTTTTTAAAAAACAAATATCCTTGTCTATTCTTATTATCCTTTTCCTTGCTTGCTAGCTAAATACACTTAAGATAGAACCCCTGACCTTCAGAACTCCCTGTAATAATTCTTCCCTTCTCCTCTTTACTGGCAAACATTAGGGATACCATCATGACTTGGACTTAATCCCAGTAGGACAAAGAGAAAAGCGTAACTACCATAAACCTGATGGTAAATTTTTTCTCTGGTAGAAATGATGCTATAATAGTCATAAAGAATATAAATTCTTAATAATCTTCTTCAGTTAATAAATAGATTTCTCAAACAATCACTACAACATTCTAAGAAAGTACAACATTCTAAGAAAGTATAGCATTGTAGAAGACATGGCCTTTGAAATCAAGGAATTTAAAGGTGATAATTTCTACATCTTATATTAATTTACAATGACTATATACTATACCTATGAATATACTATTTATATGTATATACACACATACATAGAACACATGTACACTGTATATTTTATCCAAATAGCATCTATGCTATTTATCAAGAATTTATAGCAAATAACACATAAATGAATCTATATACTTCCAAGTCTATTGCAAGGATATGGTTCCCTTAATCCCATGATATAGGAGAATCGATTTCTGTACTTGATACTGGAAAAGTTTCAGCTTGACAAACAAGCAAGAAAATTGCTCCCTGACCTTTCTGCAAATATTTTAAAAATGCTTGCAATGTGTAAGTTTCTACCCTGATGCTAGAGTACAGTACTGGGCAAACCAGACAAGGTCCTTCCTTGCCTTCATGGGTATTATATTATCATTTATGGAGACTAGATGGATGGCTAGAGATTAAAAGGAGATCAGAAATAAAATCAAGGAAAAACAAAAATTCTAGCAAAAAGGATAGTGACTGCTACAAGAAGAAGACAGTGTTCTACAAGCAAGGCCTGCATAATGAGGAGCTTCAGCCATGGAAGAACAAGTAGCAGGGCTCTGAAACAGAGATTGGCTTCTCAGGACACAGAAACAAACACAGCCTCAGTGTATTTGGAGAGTAAGATGTGCTCTGTCTTCTCAAATGCATGATTTTCTAGATCACCTAAAAAAAAAAAAAATACAACCCTAAAAACTCCAGCATGGAAAGTTTTTTTATGTATCAGGCCTGGAAGGAGCATGATCCTTTATACACATATTTCATCAGCTAGAACTCCATGCCCATTCCTAACTATAAGGGAATCTGAAAACAGCATCAGTGAGTCCAGTAAGAAGAGGAAACAGGTTTACTAATTAGAGAGGTATTACCTACAGAAGTGAGACTTCATTTGATTCCTAACTCTCATAAGAAGTCCTAGGTTCAAGAAGACCTGTTCTTCTCTAGCAGTAGCTACTCCAAATTCCAAATCTCCTCTGGAATGTTTATCCAATTCCCACAGTGGAATATCTTAGTACTCCCTTGTGTAATACTGAAACTACTAAAAGAGTTCTACTGAGTCTCCAGTGAGAAAATTACAGAAGGTACCAGAAACTACTTGTCTATTTGGCAGTATCCATCCTCTCCTTCTTCTGCAGGAACACAACACCTATATTCAGCTTGGGGCATGTTCATTTGGACCAAAGACATTTTTTTCAGCCTCTGGTCACTGGTTGAATTAATTTGAGGCAAGGAAACTGAAAAGAAAAGAAGGTGTATATAACATCTGAGAAGTGTCCTTAACCTCCTTCCTGCTGGCTGGAATGCAGAGGTTGATGGCTGTAGCTGGAGGACACATCTTGAACTGTAAGTTGCAAGATATGCTCAGCATAGCAGAGCAGTAAGTAAAAGGAACTTGGGTCCTTGATGATTTTAGAGCTGCTACACCAATCCTGAGCTTGCCTACATTTATGTAAGAGAAAAACGAATTTATTTTTTAATTAAGTTTCTTTCATTTTAATTCCAGTGTAGTTAACAGACAGCATTATATTAGCTTTGGGTGTACAATATAGTGATTCAACAATTCTGTACATTACTCAATGCTTATCATGAGAAGTGTACTCTTCAATCCCCACAATTTATTTTACCCATCCCCCCACCTGCCTGCCCTCTGGGAATCATCAGTTTGTTCTTTACAGTAAAGAGTCTGTTTCTTCATTTATCTTTCTCTTTTTCCCTTTGCTTGTTTGTTTTGTTTCTTAAATTCCATATATGAGTAAAATCATGTGGTATTTGTCTTCCTCTGACTTATTTCATTTAGCATTATACTCTTTAGCTCCATTCATGTCCTTGCAAATGGCAAGATTTCATTATTTTTTATGACTAAATAATGTTCCATTATGTACACGTGGACACACATATCCGGTAGCATGTTTATTCTACTTTTCACAGTGGCTGCACCAGTTTGCATTCCCAACAGTGCACCAGGGTTCCTTTTTCTCCATATCTTTGTCAACACTTGCTATGGCTTGTGTTTTTGATTTTAGCCATTTTGACTGGTGTGAGAAGACATCTCCTTGTAGTTTGGATTTGCATTTCCCTGACGAGCAATAATAAGCCTTTTCAAGTATTTGTTATCCATCTGTATGTCTTCTTTGGAGAAATGTTTGTTCATGTCTTCTGCCCCTTTTTAATTGGATTATTTGGTTTTGGGGTGTTGAGTTGTATTGGCTCTTTATGTATCTTGGACACTAACCCTTTCTCAGATAAGTAATTTGCAAATACCTTCTCCCATTCCATCAGTTGTCTTTTAATTTTCTTGATTTTTTCCTTCACTGTGCAGAAACTTAGGGGCCTGCTCATTTGGACCAAAGACATTTATCAGTTCTGTTTTTATTTCTTTGCCTCAAGAGACACATCTAGAAAATGTCATGGTCAACGTCATCTTCAATGTCAGAGAAATTAGCGTTTGTGCTCTCTTCTAGAATTTTTATGGTTTCATGTCTCACATTTAGGTCCTTAATCCATTTCTAATTTATTTTTGTGCATAGTGACACAAAGTGGTCCAATTTCCTTCTTTTGCCTGTAGCTGTACAGTTTTCCCAGCACCATTTAGGAAACAGACTATCTTTTTCCCATTGCCTATTCTTTCCTTCTTTGTCAAAGTTTAATTGACCATATAACTGTGGGTTCATTTCTGGGTTTTTATTCTTTTCCATTGATCTATGTGTCTGTTTTTGTGCCAGTACCATACTGCTTTGGTTACTACAGCTTTGGAATATAAATTAAAGTCTGGAATTGTGATACCTCCAGTTTTGTTTCTTTTTTTAAGAATTCTTTATCTATTTAGGGTCATTTGTGGTTCCATACAAATGTTGGGATTGTTTGTTTTGTTTCTACAAAAAATGCTGTGTGTATTTTGGTATGGATTGCATTAAATCTGTACATTGCTTCAGGTAGTATAGACACTTCAACAATATTTGTTCTTCCAGTCCATATGCATGGAGAATCTTTCCTTTTCTTTGTCATCTTCAATTTCTTTCATCAGTGTTTTATAGTTTTCAGAGTAGTTCTCCAAATTGATAGAATTTGCCTGTGGAGCCATCTTATCCTGGAATTTTGTTCATAGGTAGTTTTTTGGTTACTGATTCAATTTCTTTGCGGTAATTCTTCTGTTCAAATTTTCTATTTCTTCCTGCTTCAGTTTTGGGAGGTTATGTGTTTCTAGGAATTTATCTATTTCTTCTAAATTGCCCAATTTGTTAGCATATAGTTTTTTATAAAGTTCTCTTACAATTGTTTGTGTTTCTGTGGTGTTGGTTGTTATTTTACCACTTTCATTTGTGATTTTGTTTATTTGAGCCCTCTTTCTTTTTGATCTCTCTTTTTTTAATGAGTCTGGCTAGAGTTTTATCAAATTTTATTGATCTTTTCAAAGAGTCAGTTTCTGGTTTCACTGCTTTGTTGTTGTTTTTTGGGGTTTGGGGGTTTTGTTTTGTTTTTAGTTTCTACATCATTTATTTCTGCTCTACTCTTTATTATTTCCTTTCTTCTGCTGATGTGGGGGTTTGTTTGCTCTTCCTTTTCTAGCTCCTTTAAGTATAAGGTTAGGTTGTTTTTTGAGATTTTTCTTGCTTCTTGAGATAGAACTATTGCTATACCTGTTCTTGCTACATCCCAAAGATTTTGGACACTTGCATTTTCATTTTCAGTTGTTAGCATGTAATTTTTTATTTCTTTGATTTCCTGGTTGTCTCTTTCCTTCCATAGCATGTTATTTAACCTTCATGTATTTGTACTCTTTCCAGATTTTTTCTTCTGGTTGATTATTAATTTCATGGCATTATAGTCATAAAAGATACATGGTATGATTTCAATCTTTTTTAATTTTTTGAAACTTGTTTAGTGGCCTAATATGTGATCTATTCTCAATGTCCAAAGAAAAACTGCAAAGTAACTGTAAGACATATAACAAAATAGCAATAAATACATCTATATCAAGAATTATTCTGAATGTATATGTACTAAACATTATAATCAAAAGACAAACGTGACAGAGTAGATTTAAAAAAAAGTAAGACCTATGCTCCCTATAAGAGACTCATCTCGGCCCTAAAGATACCTGTAGATTCAAAATGAGAGGATAGAGAAACATCTGTTATGCAAATGGATAGGAATAGTGATACTTATATTGGGCAAAATAGACTTTAAAACAAAGACTGTAGCAGGAGACAAAGAAGGACACTATATATAATAATGAAGGAAACAATCTAACATGAAGAGATAACAATTGTAAATATTTATGTATCCAATATGAGAGCATGCAACTACATAAAACGGTTAATAAGAAACATAAAGGAACTAGTTGATAGTAATACAATAATAGTAGGGGACTTTCACTCCATTTACATCAATGGATAGATCATCCAAACAGAAAATCAACAAGGAAAAAATGGCTTTATGTGACACACTGAACCAGATGAATTTACCACATATATTTGAGAATATTCATCCTAAAATGGCAGAATACACATTATTTTCAAGTGCACATGGAGAAAAAATAATTTCTGTCATATTTAAGCTATTATTATCTTGGATTTTCTGTCACTTGCTGCCAAAAGTAATTTTTACCAATACACTAACTTTGTACCAAGTTCCATAGTAGATGCTTTATACAGGTTATGTAATTTAGTACAGTAAATTGGGTAGTGTGGATATCATTCTACCCATTTTTCAGATAGCAAAACTGAGACTCAAAGAAATGAAGTAATTGCTTACAACTAGAAAGTGGTGTAAATGGCCTTCTGAAATAGCTATGTCCATCTTGAAGCAATGTTGTTAGCCAATATACCCTATTGTCACCATGGAATATAATCTATACCAGGCTATAGGTTCAATCTACCTTCAAGGCACTACTTACAGGCACAACAGCAACCTTCCTATACCACACACTTACCATTGCTGCCTCTCTGATGTTATATCCTTTTCTAGGACTTGAGTTTGTGCTTTCTCCTAGTTCATTCTTGCATTGAGCTCTGGTTTTAGTAAATGGGTTCCTGGTTCCTTTTACAATCCCTATATCCCCACCTTAGATTCTTACCTGCCTCTCCAGCTTTCCCTAATCTATGGAGGATCTAATGTCCTGTGCCTCAATCCTAGTTCTTGTGTCTGGATGTTTACTAACTGCATATTTCTCTGATGTGGATGCCTCATCAGCCCTGCTATCTTGCTCTTTTCAACCACAGCCCTGACTTGTCCCCATAATCACAGCTAGGAACATGATGAAATAGGTCACAGAGTGCGATTCAGATCTTATAGTCTAGCATTGGCTTGTCTGCAATGAAACATCACCTTTGGTTCTAACTGCTTTGTGACCTGGCCATGTCACCTAACCTATCCCAGGTTCAGTTTTCTCTCACATAAAATGAAATAATAATAATAATAATAATAACCAACAATAATATTAAACCATAGGCTTTTTGTGGGAATGAGGTATTATGAGTAAAGCATGTAAGGCTAGTATGTAAAATTCCTCAAAAAATGTTTGTTGTAATCCTTTTCATCATCAATGATTCCAAGGTAATTCTGACCTAACCCCATACGTCTTCCCTGTGGCTAGGTGGTCCTTTCACTTTTCCTTGTTGACTCTCTAGGCTAACGAATTTTCACAGGGACTACTTTCTATTATTTGTCTATGTGTCCTTTTCCTCTAACAGACTGAAAGCCCCTGAAGGGAATGTACCATGTTTTATTCATTGTTATTTCCTCTAAAATGCAGTGGGCATATGGGTAGATTTGTTGAATTAAGACCACAAAGCCAAAATGACTCATTTTAAAGATAGGAAAATGGAAACTCTGTTAGATAAATATTCTGGCCAAGCCAAAACTGTGTCATATTATATCTCTGTGTTTTCCCGTATATTGTTTTTACAACCTGCAATCTTCAAAAGCAAGATCAGATGCTACTTTATTTAAATATCTTTCCATGAAGTTAATCATTTTTTATCTGCTTCTTTTGAACCTTATTCATGACTGTATCATATTTTTTGATATTTTATGTTCATATCCAATTTCATTATTCCTTATGAAGTCAGATGTTATAGTGACTTAATCAATTATGTGTTATCCTGTAACATCTAATGCAGTTCCTAAAACATGGAAGGTGACAAAAAATGTGTATGGGATTTAATTAGAGAGACTGCATCACATCAGTGTTTTTCTAAATACTCTGTGTGCAGGTAGTCCCATTGTGAAAAATGCAGAGATCGTAATCAAATTTCACTTGGGAGCTTTTCTTAACTCCAGGAAAATTCAATTCTTCCAGATAAGTTGATCACATACAGAGCTTTATAGGATCTTAATCCACCATCCTCCACTCTAGGAGACAAATGCTACAACCCAAACTTCCTGTTGCTTCACAATAATTGAAGAACCACATTCTAGTTAACCGCTGCTCTCCCAAATTACTCCCTTGAGTTCTGGAAATCTGTGGGCAGGTTATCAGGCACTCAATTATATAGTCTCATAAGATTCAAAAACCCGATCAGTTAGTTGATTCACTGTTTAGAGGTTGGCAGTTGGGAAATTCAAGATTCTGTAGTGCTTGTCTTCAATCAAATTCAGGATGTCTAAAGTGAAGTTGGCAAAAGGAGAGAAGTAGTCTAATTGAAGAGTGGGAAGATGATAGGAAAACATACATTCATATTTATTTTGCATCAAATCTTTAAAATATCAATCTTTAAAAAATATTTAATGCCAAAATATATCATTGATAAACTAATAAATGTACATATTTTGGAGATGAAAGCTCAAACTTTTTTGTTTTTAAAGATTTTATTTATTTATCGGGGTGGGAGAGAGCGAGCACAGGTAGACAGAATGGCAGGCAGAGGAAGAGAGAGAAGCAGGCTCCCTTCTGAGCAAGGAGCCTGATGTGGGACTCGATCCCAGGATGTTGGGATCATGACCTGAGCTGAAGGCAGCTGCTTAACCAACTGAGCCACCCAGGCATCCCAGCTCAAACATTTTTTACTGATGAAATACACTATCAAAAGTTTTATAAAGTACTACCTGACCTATCGTTGTGTGGAGCTATCTTTCTGACTACGGGGAAAAAACCATTATTTTCTTCTCCATGTTAGTGTTTCTTTTTTTTTTTTTTTTTTCCCCCTGTCTCTTTTTTATTATCTGACTCTTCGGTTGATTAGGCAATCAATGAAAACATTTTTTGGCAGATCCAAACTTAAAGACTCAGATCTCAATTTTAATTCAGATATATCTCTATGCTGCAAATTCTGATTGGCTACCATGCAAATGCATTCCCTTTCATTTAGCTTGAGTGCTGTGCAGAAGGGAAAGGAAGAAAAGGAAGGAGAGGAGAAAGGAAAGAAGGAAGAAAGGCAGGCTCACTATGTCATTGATCCTCTTCTTATTGCTGTTTTCCACTAGATAAGATGAGAAGTACTTGTAGCTTGGTTAAGCAGGCTGCCAAGCAGGATTGGAAAAATAATCAATGGCAAGACAAGTACGATAGATTTCCACTCCCCCTCACCCTTGTAAAGATGAAACTCAGCAACTCATCTATTTCTTGCTTGTCAATTGCAGAAATAATTGTAAGGACTGAGAACTATAAGGATGGAAGAAAAAAATGCTTAATGCTTAATTTACTTAAGTAAATGCTTAATTGACTAACTGTAATGTATTTTACATAAATTGGTAAATATCATTACCTTTAGGATGATAGGGGACTGTGATCAAAGGGTGGCAGAATAACATGGAGGAAATGTAGTGAGTACCATAAGTTCTTTCCCTGACCCAAATTTTCCATGTATAATTGATAGAATATAATTATTAAATATTGATGTAATACTTCTCAGTTTACTTTGAGTCACAACTTTCAAAATATTTTTAAGGATAGAAGATGCTAGAACATAAAAAAAATTTATCAGTCTCTAGGAGATAATGCTTTTTGTTCATAACCTCAACTTAACTACCAAGTGAACTGCTAAGCTTACTGTATTAACTTCTATATTATATTAAATGAGTATATGTAGAACATATGTTTTCAACTTAACAACTACGTAACATACATGAGATTGTCACTCTGGAGCCAGTATTCGACACCTCCCTCAGCAGCTGACTCACTATCCAGCAGGATGTAGGCAACCCTGACTGTCCTTTCGAAGCGCTGGTGATCATACTTAGAATCTTGTGACCACACACAAGTAAAAGTGAGGATGGCACCAAAGTGGGTGTTAACCAATTTGTTTATAGAGTGGTAAAGAACTCTCAATTCCGCTTTGAACATAGAGCTAGTGTTCATTTGTTTCCTCGTTGGACTTCTTCCGTCTCTTTATATCATCCATTCAGTAGCCTCCTTGTTAACCATGCTTATGAATATTCCTTTCCAGAGCAAATAGCAGATATCACAGTGGCCAAGATTCCTTGCTGTATTCAGTAATACAGCCTTCAAATTTTAGTTGAGCACTTAAGATCTGGAAAAAAGCAGTATTTCTTAGTCTATTTTATAGGTAGGTGTGGCCATGTAACTAAATTCTGACAACATGACTAAATTTGGGCAGAAGTTCTCTGTAGCAAATTTGGGGGACTCTACTGAATATCTCTTGCTTTTTTTTTTTTTTTTTAAATTTATGCCTTCTTCTATCATACTGCTTGGAATGTCAACTCTGCCATATTGGATTATGAACAAAGACCCCACTTTAGTTGGACAGAGCCTAGATCCCTGAGAACTTCACAGAGCAAAAGCTGTCATGTTAACTATGTTTTACAGACCACTAGACTTTTGACTGAGAGAGAAATAAACCTCTATCCTCTTTAAACCACTGTTTTGTTATTATTGTTTGTTTCATCAATCACAGCTTAAGTGAATCCTTTCTCATTTACCGCACAAGATACAGCCCTTATGTTAGACCAGAACTCATTCAGATTTTGACCAGTGCACTGAGGATGCTCAGAGCTCTAATCCAAATGCCAGGTCAACTCAGAAACCCATTCCCTACACAGAGTAAAAGGCATAGACTTTTTTTTTTTTTTTTTTTTTTTAGGATTTCATTTATTTATTTGAGAGAAAGAGAGAACATAAGAGAGCATGGGGCAGAGCAGAGGGAGAAGCAGACTCCTCACTGAGCAGGGAACCCAACCTGAGGCTCAGTCCCAGGACCCTGAGATCAGGACCTGAGCTAAAGGCAGAGAGACACTTAACCAACTGAGCCACCCAAGCACCCAGACATATACATTTTTTAAGGGTGATAGTACAACCTTACTTTAAAAGATTTCCTTAGTTGGATTTCTTCAATGTCAAAAAATAAATATAATTCATTTAGATATGCAACACTCCTAGGGGTTCACTAACTATTGTAATCTAGACTATTTGTCTAGAATCATATCATCTGTCTTTGACAGAGAATTCTCCACAGAGAATTGTCCTTTTACCATGATATATGAGGAGACTTGATTGCTAGATGCATTGACATTTTGGGAGGAAACAGTTTGCTGGCAGTGTGGCCCGGAGCTGCTCCTGCTCCTGCCTGCACCCTCACCCAAGGCTGCTCCAGAAAACTCACTGCAAAATGTCACTGGCAGAACAGAAACTGATGAAAGGCTAATTGCCACTTGGAGAGGACAATCTGATTCCAATGGCTATTGCATAATATACGGATTCAAAGTGAATAGCTTCCAAGTTTCCAAGATGAGAAAAGGCTATAAATCCATTTGGGGAGCAAAATAAAGTGTAATATTTTGTCTTTATAACATATCTACTCTCCAAAGAAATGGAAAGAATTTCAAAGATAAGCTAACATCCTCCAAACTATTCTAGAAACATACAAAAAGAGATAATCTGAATTTCTTTTCATTGTGCAATCCTAAACCATTACCAGAATCCTTCTCTTGGCAGGTAATCAGAACACCTACAGTCATTGATTGAGGCCATCTGATATGACTCTTTTCTCTCCTCCTCAAATGTTATTTCTTGAGAAGGATTTATGCACTCAAGAGCTCTGTTCCCATGGGAACCTACAGCCCTCCCTGACTTCTCCAGGACTTCACTGTCTCAGTCTGTTCCATTTCCTTACAAATTCAAATTCTCTCTTTCTACTTCTCAAACTACAAAGAGCTTCAAGATCTTCAAGATCTTCAAGATCTACCTCTTTAACTCCTCTTCCTCCCCAAACAAGCCAGCTTCTTCCTTGTACTGCAGAATTTCTCAAAAGAGCATTATTATTTGTTGCCTCCACTTCTCTCTCCCTTTCCACATCTTGGCTCCTATAATCTGGGCACTGTCCCCATCTTGAATCAATCTTCTTTATTAGGGTTCACAAATGTGTTAAATGGACTTTTCTTAAGTCTCATTCTGGTCACCACTGATGTCTCTAGCTGATGTCTCATTATGGGCTATTTTCTCCTTGAAATTCTTTCCTCCCTTAGCATCTTTTCAATCTGTAGTGGCCTAGTTCCTCTCTAATTTCTTCTGACTCCACTTTTTTTACTTATTTTTATCCAACATTTAAATGCAAATATTCCCCAAAGTTCACACCTTAGCACTATCATGTTTCTCCCTATGATCTATCCCATCAAAGATACCATTTTAATAATTTTCATGGTTAACTTCATGGCGATAATTCTCAACTAAATTGTCTCAAGCCCTGTAACCTCTTTTAAGCTCCAAACTAGATAACCTCTACATCTTGCATGGTTGTAGTATAAAGCACAGAAATCGAACTATTTCAAACAGAACACACTATTATCCATAATTATCCTATCTATCCTCCTTCCTTTTATGTTTCATCGTCCTGATTTTTAAGACTTATCATACAAGTGTTATTGTCTACTCCTTTAACTCGTGACCTCTCCTAGCCCTATAACCATTGACTTAATTCTAAATAAGCATAAGAGATTCTCACATGGTGTTGCAGAGGCAAAGATCAAGTATAGGCTTCCTGAGGATGCCTACAAATTGATGTCAGCCCTCAAAACACTGCCTACACAATGATTCTTATGTTCATTTGCTTATTTGCATTCCCATGGATTCCAGCTCAAGCCCATGTAACTCTTTCATTGTGCATTGTTACAGTCTCCCGAGAGGTCTCCCTCCCTCCACTCTCCTCTCATTTCCTCTACATTGTTTCCATAGTTACCAATTCCAAAAGAAATCTAATCTAGATATTTGTCTGGTTAAAAAAAAAAAAAAAAAAAGGAAAAAGAATAAAAGCCCGTGTTGCCTCTCCCCACCGTACCCCAAACAAAATCCATGTTCCTCCTTGAACTTGAACTTAAATTTCAACACAATTCACTTGTATGCTCGAAAAGATTATTGAGTATATATGTGTTGAAGGTACACAGTCCAAGCCCAAAGCCCTGGAGTTAGCCAGTATCACAAGACCAAAAGTGATTTTAAACAGAGCATACCAAAAAAATCCAGGACACTTGTAAAGTAATATTTTTTTTTAAGTCAAGCAGTTGACCAGAGTTCAAAAGTAATTCCAGTCTTTACATGCTTTTCTTGAAAAACATTACCAGAAATTCAATTTATATCCCATAGCAAAACATTACAAAAATATTTCTTCTCATGTTCACTAAAATTCCTCTTTTCTCTACAAATTCTCTAGTCTATTTTATTACATCTTTAAAAATTCATCTCCATTATAACCAGGTGGATTTTCAGTTTTTCTCTATGGCTTCAAATTGTGTTGTTTTTAATCAATTACAAGCATTCTTCACTATGAATGCAAACCTAGGAGCTCACCCTTTCTGCAGCCGTTCTAGTTCTGTCTGTCCTGCCTTTTGCCACAATTATTCCCACAAAAATGTCAAGAAAAGGTTTGGCAAAGAAAAAAATCATACTTGAATTGAAAAAACACTCACCCCCACACCCCCACCCCGGCCACACACACAAAAGCCACTGGGAAGACAACTTGGGAATGTTCACATACTAAAAAATTAAATCTTCAAATTAAAAAAAAAAAAAAAGAACACATACACACACACACAAAGAAATTTCCTTGCTGGAGTTTTCCAGAGCTAAAGGGTGAAGAAGTTGGTCACACCAGGTAGGGGTGGCTCCCATGAGAAGGATGCACCTGAGTTGAATGTAAAAGAATGAGTTAATCTGTGGAGAGTAAGGTCAAAGAGCATCGTATTTGAGGCAGTTAACAACAGGGTAGACATAGGAGTCAAACAATGGTAGGACCTTTGCCACAAACCTGAGAATGGAACAAAGTTCCAGACCCAGAGCCACAGACTAGCATAAAAAAGAGAAAGCATACCATGGATGGATGATCAGAATTTAGTAACAACGACCAAGGAAGTAGCCTCTGTGTGTGTGTGTGTGTTGTTTGGAGGCAGGAGGAGTGAGATAAAGAGTGAAGATGGTAACACAGAAAACAAGACTGAAGAAGGAAACACTACATATGTGTGCAGAGTAACCCCAGAGAGCTGAAGATTTTAGGTGTATCAGGTAATCGAGGGGTCCTATGGTTCTTACTACCTCCTGGACCTGAGATACAGGTAGCTTGTAAGTGGAAGCCCTTCTAGGAGTACTGGGATGCCAGTGTCACTGGGGTACTATCTGCTGGAGAATGGATGGACCACAAAATTCAATTGAAGATGCAGTCTGTTTCCTAATATTTGCAAATGAAGTTAGTGGTGAGTTCCAAGGACAAAAAGGGGGCAGAGGAAACAATGAGTTGATATCTCCTACCTTTCCAGCATTATTTCTCATTGCCTATTCCTATTTTCTTTTAAATTTTTGGCATGTCCCTTAGAGACACAAAATTGCCTGATATATAATCATAAATCTTTGCTCACAACATATCATTATCATTAGTAGAGTGAACCTACTTTATCTTTATTATTTATTATTATTATTATCTGTATTATTATTGTGTATTTAATTCTTTTTTTTTAAAGATTTTATTTATTTATTTGACAGAGAGAGAGAGATTACAAGTAGGCAGAGAGGCAGGCAGAGAGAGAGGGGGAAGCAGGCTATCTGCTGAGCAGAGAGCCCGATACGGGGCTCAATCCCAGGACCCTGAGATCATGACCCGAGCCGAAGGCAGAGGCTTAACCCACTGAGACACCCAGGCACCCCTATTTAATTCTTTATAATACATAAATATCCGTAAAACCACTAGCCAAACCGATAATCAAATGTAATGCTTAGCATCTACCTATTTCTTCTCCCCCAACTCCCTCCAAGTGGTAAATACTATACTGTTTCTCATTCTCTTAGTTTTGAGAGAGAGAGAGAGAGAGCGAGCATGTATGTATGTGTATTTGGCAACATACTGTTTGATGTTACCTGTTCCTCATTTCATTAAAAAGGTATAATCCTGGGGCGCCTGGGTGGCTCAGTTGGTTAAAGCCTCTGCTTTCGGCTCAGGTCGTGATCCCAGGGTCCTGGGATCGGCCCTGCATCGGGCTCCCTGCTCCACAGAGGAGCCTGCTTTCCTTCCTCTCTCTCTGCCTGCCTCTCTGCCTACTTGTGATCTTTGTCTGTCAAATAAATTTAAAAAAAAAAAAAAAAAAAAAAGGTAATCCTGTGAGAAGGCCTCAATGGCTTGCTTTTATTATTCAGTAGTCAATTCAAAATTTGTCCATGCTGTTGTGTTTAGTCATAGATCATTTATTTTCATGGCTATATACAAATTCACTGTGTACATGGACTATTCAACTCTCCATTCTGACTACTCCCTGAACACACAAACATCCAGCCTTTTTGCTTTGAATAAAGTTATTCCTCTGTCTTTTCTCCAAGACCACAAGATAATAAAAATATTGGAGGTAGCAGACAAGGACATTAATACAGCCATTAAGGTAAAAGCACGAGTGAATTTATGAGAAATCAGAACAGATAAATGAAATTATAAAAACAAGATGGAAATCTTAGAACTAAAAAATAATGTCTGTGATGAAAAATTCATGGATGAATATAAGGAATATAAGAGCAGATTGGACAATGGAAAAGAATGGATTCGTGGACTAAAGACAGTTAAATTATTAGAAACTATTCTAGAAACTATTCAAACTGAAATACAAAAAGGAAAAAAGGGACCAAGCCCTGTGACCTGTGGAATATTAACAAACTCCAGGATGTGTGTGTGTGTGTGTGTGTGTGTGTGTGTGTGTTTAGGAATCCCAGGACAAGAGAAAAGAGAAGTGGACAGCAAGTAAACATATGATAATAATAATAATAATAAATAACTGAGTTTGACAAAAATAAATATATATAGAAACCCACAGATCTAAGAAGATTAACAAATCCCAAGTAGGGTAAACCCCAAATGGGTAGGGGCTAATGGGAATGACTATACTACAAATGGGCAACATAAGATAGGAGCTCAGAATGTACTCTTTGGAGAGAGATTTCTTGGGTTAAATCTTAGCTATTTCATTTACTAGTTGTGTAAACTTGAGCAAATTACTTAACTCCCCTCTTCCTCACTTTCTTCATATGTAAGGACAATAATGGGAACGGGTTTTTAATTTCATTGTGAACATTATATGAATATAAAAAGCATTCACAGGATATCCTTGTACTTTCCAAGCATTCAAAATTCTGATTTTTAAATAAAAGGGGAAATTTTTATTAAAAAAGAGAAGGAGGGGTGCCTGGATGATTCAGTCGGTTAAGCATCTAGCTTTGGCTCAGGTCATAATCCCAGTCTTCTGGAATCCAGTCCCACACTGGGCTCCCTGCTCAGTGGGGAGCCTAATTCTCCCACTCCTACTCTTTCTGCTTGTGCTCTCTTGCTCTCTCTTTCAAATAAATAAATAAATCATTTAAAAAGATAAGAGAAGGACTACAGAAAGAAATAAGCATTTGTGAAGATGATGTACACAATTTTGAATTATATATAAGTGAACTAATTTTGCCCTTTATAAGTGTCTGTTTTCTTTAATTATCCATGCCTATGCTTCCATATCCTTAAAACTCAACCAGCCTAAGAGGGAAAATACTACATTAAATGTGATGACATTTCTAGATGTTCAAAATCCTAGTGTTATTGATATTAAGTAAGCCTGTCATAACTATATCTTTTTTGCATAGCATATTTCTTCAAAACCTGCAAAACATTCATGACATGAAAATTGTATCTTAATAATATGGGTACTTTTCTTCAACCCAGATGTCATTTTAATCTCTGGAGGAAGAGTTCTTTATATATGAAAGCATCCAAGTAATAGATTCTCTATAATTTAACAGACACAAAATATATCATGTATATTTATAGTATATTCCTTCTTTAATACAATTTATATTATTATCCACCAGGGAATTATTTTCTCACTATTCTAGTTTAATTTCAGAACAGTTTCTAACTCAAATTATCAATACAATTGCAGGTAATCTAAGTTGATTTCAAAGATAGTGTGTCAGTTGCAATTTTTTAAAAAATCATTGAGCTAAGTAGAAACTAACTTAATTCTATAATAAAGCCTCCAGTTACCTTTTCCAAAATCATGATTCACTTAAGAGTCTTAACAACAGAAAAAAAAAATTCAATTATGGACACATATGGACAATTTTAATTCATTCATTCAGAGAATATTTATTGAGGGTCTGCTATGTGCTTGGGACGCATGGTGAACAAAATTCACAAAAACATTCTTTGTCCTTTTAAAACTTACATTCTCAATACTCTCAACTGACAGATCCCTTCTGTGTCCCTAGATAACACAATATGAGAAAAACTTCATAACATTTCAGGATTAATTTCTGGGAAAATAATTTTTCTGCCTCTCTTCCAACTCCCTAATCACCAATCTTCTTCATATGCTGCTCTTCCTTCTCCACACATAACTTAATTATAAATATTCCCCAAAACTCTCAGATCAGCATTCTTTCCCCAGGTGAATTCTCTGAATTCATTTTTTCCCACTCCCCTTTGATTCACTTCCTTTATAGTCTTAGTGATCTTCTCTATGCTGATAATAGGTTGATGGCATGATAGGAGTATTGAACTCAGTCGATGGTCAAAAAATTTGGAGCCAATTCTCTTACACTAAATTGCATGTTATTTCAGCTTTTAAGGTTCAGTTTCTTAATCTGTAAATTGAGAAGTTTGTACCAGATGCTGCCTAAGATTTCTTCAAGCAATGAAATGCTGTTTTTCTCTGATTCTCAAACATAAATCTTCATTACGAATCTGTCATTCATGGTCTCTTCCTACAATCTCAGCAGTCCTTAGGGTATTTTAATTTGGATATCCCATAGCCTAGAATTTATTATCTAAAAAATCAATTTAGATGACAAATTAGCTCCTCTCCAAATTTTCTTTACATCCAAATTAATAATGTCTTTCTTGAATAGCATGCGAATGAACAACAGGTAATAATTGGTTAGTAGGAGAATACCAGTCTAATGTCATAAGACAAGCTCTGCCCCCAAAAGAAAGTAGTTCTTCTTTAGCAGAGGAAATACAATTTGGGGAACTTCATAGGATGGCGAGTTTTGCAGGCAACTTTCAGGTCAATTTTTAAATTTTTCCTTTGTAAAGTTCAATTTTAAAACTTTCCCACTGTACAAAACATTTTCAAACAACATTTTCAGGCTGCGAGAGCACTTAAAAAGAATGTCACAAGAAAATTGCAATTTGAGCTCCATAACACTCCAGTACGTAATTACTTTTTAAACAGAAAAATGTGTGCAGTCTTCTGTGTACAATACATTTGTTATTTCCTCTTTATCATTGGTTGTACTGTTTCCATCAGGAATGGTGTCCCCACTTCCTTCTGCTTCAAGAGAGGCAGTAGTTGAGCTTTTTAAGAATATGATTGGTATAGTCAGGAAATACTGGGTTTATTTCATCTTTTCTAGCTGCATGATCTTGAGCAAGTTATATCAGCCTCCCATTCTTACTGTCTCCAATGGAAACACTTAACACTGAGGCTGCACATAGTAACTGATAAATAAATTTTCATTGTTATCATTATGAACAGCATAATCCAGTTCTAACTCCTTCACTGTGTTCTTTTAAACCCACAGTAAATTGTCTTTCCCTCTTCACTCCAACCTGGCTAATCAATTTGTTAAAAAAGACTACTTGGCCATCTCTAAATCAACCCAAAACTTGGGTGGTATTTATGAAAATTTATTATTTTTTTCCCAATCAGTGTCATATTTAAAAGAAAGTATTACCAGAATTCTATCCCAGGAAATAGTGATTCAGTTTCTGGATTTGCTTTTAGGGGTGGATGAAGAATGAACTCCATTTCTGGAAAGGTCCTATTCCCTTTCTCTGCCCTCCTTCTTGTTTTTCTTTGCCATTCTTGATGCCACTGAAGGTGACAGAAGTAAAATAGGAGGTAATGCAAGTCATTTTTGTTATCAGAGGACTGATCCCCTGAGTCCATGTAGGGGAAAGCAGAGGCTGAAGTAGCAGGAGGGAGGTAGAAGAGAGTGAATGGTAGGGAAGAGGAAGGAGGTGCTTCCTGGGTCCCTCTTCCTAGTTTAGTGCATTTATTTCTAAGGAAAATTAAACAAAGATCTTAGAACACCTGAGGGCACTTACTTGAAACATTTTTAATGAAACAAAAGAGAAACCCAGGTTTGCAACCAAATGTCGACTAACACTTAACCTTTTGTAAATGGCTCCCCAAATCTTGGCTTCCAGTTTGAAATGGCAAAAATGCCTGTGAGGGTAAAAATAGATTCATCAAGGCGCCTTAATACTGGAAATAAATCTTTTCTGTTATTGGGGTTGCAGAGACACAGAAGAGCCAGACACGTTGCTATTACTCTATAGTCCACAGCATAACTTTCATGTGGAAATAGTCCTTGACTGTTCACAGGTTCCTCCCATACAAATTTATGAAAGGAAATACTTTTTAAAAAATCCTGGTATTTTTATGTAACTCAAATCCTAGACATGGTAAATAGGAAGGCCCAACTGAACAGTTGGATCCAACTTGAACAGTTGGATCTGACATTCGTTTCCTCTGCTCATAACATGTGGCAGACCCTCACCATCGTTTGGTGTGACAGTATCACCTCTGAGGGGGATTACAGGTAGGCATTGCCTTATAATTCTTAATTTGCTCTGGACTTAACGTAGGCAGGTAAATAAATAGTTCTGTTAAAAGATGCCATTACAATGGAAAAGTGTTATGTTGCTTGTACTTGGAGTGCTGTAACATTTTTCTTCTTTTCTGAAATAAACACTTTCAGCCAGCCCAGCAGAGATACAAACAAAATTAACCTCATACTTCACAAATATTTGCCGTCTATAAATGGAAACAGTCAAACTTACCACCCATTTTTGGTACATGCAATTGCTTTTCCTACCGTAGGCTTCAGTGAGCATCTAAAGCACCCTTTCCTTGCCAGTCTTTATCTGTAGGTTGGTTAAGATGTTGGCTGGGATGAGAAGTATACTTTCTGTGGCATGGTTCCTCTTTGCTGACGGTCCTCATTTAATCAGGGAGGATATGACCAATAAAACACATGAAATGACACCCTTTCACAGATGCATACAGCAAGATCCAAAGAGTACCATAAAAAGCATAAGAATAGCTAACATGCAGTATATGAAACGGTCGCCAATGTGTGTAAATGAATCACTTCATCAGCGACAGTACATCTTTGAATAGAAGTGATGAGTGTGAACATCCCTCCTTTGTTCTTAATGTTAGAAGAAGTTCACTATTTCACTGTTAGGTGCTATGTTAGTTGTAGGGTTTTGTAGTTACTCTTTATTGGGTTGAAGTCCTTTTCTATTCTTTGTGCCTGAGAGTTTTTATCATAAATGGATATTAGATTTTGTCAAATGCTTTATCTATCTTTATTTAGACAATCATACAGTTTTTCTTCCTGATTCTAGTAATAATGTAAATTAAATTGTCTGATTTTCTAATGTTAAATCAAGTTTACATTTCTGTGTTCATTCACTTAGTCTTAAACAGTCTAGCTAGAGATGAATTGATTTTGTTGCTCTTTTTTAATTTTTATTTTTTATCAATATACAATGTGTTTTTAGCCGCAGGGGTACAGGTCTGTGAATCACCAGGTTTACACACTTCACAGCACTCACCACAGCACACACACCTCCCCCCCCAATGTCCAATGACTCTTTTTAAAATGTATTATCGACTTTCTATTTCATTGGCTTTTTATTCTTATTTTTGTTATTTCCTTCTAGCTATTTGCATTCATTCTGCTCTTCTTTGTTGGCTTCTTTTTTTTTTTTTTTTTTTTGTAAGATTTATTTATTTTAGAGAGAGAGAGAGAGAATGTGAGTGCATGGGGGAGGGGCAGAGAGAGAATCCTCAAGCAGGCTCCCTGCTAGGTAAGCATAGAGCTGGAAGCCGGGTTCCATCTCAGCACCTATGAGATCATAACCTGAGCTGAAACCAAGAATCAGATACTTAAATGACTGAGCCACTCAGGCATCCATTTGCTGGCTTCTTAATATGGAAGCTGATTGATTTTCTCCCTCTCTTCTTTTTTTTTTTTTTTTAAAGATTTTATTTATTTATTTGATAGACAGAGATCACACGTAGGCAGAGAGGCAGAGTGAGAGATGTGGGGCCTGATCCCAGGACCCTGGGACCATGACCTGAGCTCAAGGCAGAGGCTTTAACCCACTGAGCCACCCAGATGCCCCCCTCTCTTCTTTTCTAATATGGGCATTTAAGTCTATACATTTTTCTCTAAGCACTGCTTCAGCTGTACCCGCCAATGTTAATAGGCTGTGTTTTCTTTATCATTCCATTCAAAATATATTCTAGTTACTCTTGTGATTTCTTCTTTCACAATAGATTATTTAGAAATATTTTAATTTCCAAATATTTTATGATTTCCTAGTTATATTATTGCTACTGATACATTCTTTCCTTCACTCAGGAAAATAAAAAGCCTACAATGATTCAGTCTCTTAAAAATTTATTGTAAACTATTTTGTTGGCCAATATCTGATCTACATTTCTACCCCTTGCACTTTTTAAAAAGTTTCCTTGTTTTGTAGTTGTTGGATTTAGTGGTATGTAAATATCAGTTAGGGTCAATGTGGTTGGTAGCATGGGCTGGATCGACATTGTTGTTACTAATCTTTTCTTATATTTTTTATGTATTTATTTTATATATATATATAAATTTATTTTATATATATTTAAAATATATATTATATTTTTCTTATATTTTATAAGTTTTGTTTTGTTTCTAATGCAGGCTTTCTGGTGACAAATTAGTTGGTTTAGTTTGTCAGAAAGCATACCCCTTTCACCTTCCTTTTTGAGAGCTGTTTTCACTAGATATGGAATCTTGGATTGGCAGCTTCTTTCTTTCCTTACTGCTGAGGCTTCTGGCACATGCTGCTTTCCTCCTACTTGAAGTACAGGTAGTATTTTAAATAGGTTGGAAAAACCCTCCAAGGAGAAAAAATTTAAGTTGTTTCCGGAATCCAATCAATCTGGAATATTTCTTTAAAAAATGGAATAGTTGGGCGCCTGGGTGGCTCAGTGGGTTAAGCCGCTGCCTTCGGCTCAGGTCATGATCCCAGGGTCCTGGGATGGAGTCCCCCATCGGGCTCTCTGCTCAGCAGGGAGCCTGCTTTCTCCTCTCTCTCTACCTGCCTCTCTGCCTACTTGTGATCTCTCTCTGTCAAATAAATAAATAAAATTTTTTAAAAAATGGAATAGTAAATTCAGAGATTTTCAGGTAGAAATACTTTTTTTTTTTTTTTTTAATGTTCAAGAAACTGTCAGGGGGGATAAAAATGCCAGCATGTCTGGACTATAAAAAACATGAGCAAATATAAAAGAAAAAAACTGCAAAACTAACTTTGGTCCAAATCATATAGGACCTTGCAAGCCAAGATAAAGTATCTGAATTTTAATCTAGTTATAACTGGAAATCTTTGGAATGTTTCAAGAAGTGATATAACTTGATCAGAATTATTATATCTAAATCATTTATCTCATTTGTCTTTGCAGCCTTGCCATCTAATTCTCACAAATCCTGGAGAACTTCAGGTTGGCAGTGCTATCCTTGTCTCCATCTTAAAGATAAGGGCAGTGGACTCTCAGCTTAAAGATAAACGGAGCTCCCCTCTAATGACTTCTCCAAAGTCACACTGTCAAGAACTGATGGAGCTTAAATATTTGCCTATATCTTTCTCTATCTCCAAAACTGTCTATAAGGACAGTCTGTACTGAATTTTACTTGATACTTTCTCACAGATCCGTAGTACTAACCATCACATATAGTATGTGATTCTTTTTTTTTAAATGGTTATTTTTGAAGGCATTTCTAAGACTGATAAGCTTAAATAAAGCTTCTTTTCTATTCGAGTTTATGTACCTTGCTATTATCCATATAAAAAGATTTTTCAATAGAAATGGAATCCAGTCCTACTCTCGTTAGAAGAAAACCTAAAATAGCTTAAAAAAAAAAAAAACTTCATTATATCTCAATAACTTTGCCACCTGTAAAACTTCATTATATCTCAATAACTTAGCCACCTGTTCTCCCATTGAAGCAGCCTTTCTACATATAGATCCAAACATAGTAGGAAAGCAACTTGGTAGTACTGAATTAACTTAAAATTTTCCCCAGAAGCTTGCTTTCCAAACCACCTGATTTCCTTTATGTAGCTTTGAAATTTGAAAAAAAAAAAACAAAAAAAAAAGAAAGAAAGAAAGAAAAAAAACTGAAACTGTTTCATCCAACTCTAGAAGTTTAATAATAATCCACTCACCTAGAATATGGCATAAGTCAACAACAGAAAAAGGAAACCCTCACATCTACAGTTATCAAGTTATGTCCCCTGCAGTTTGACAAAAGTTGCTTTTCAGAAAAGAAAAAAAGAGCTAGGACCACCCACTTCCCCTTCCCACTTCATTCCCAAGTGAGAGGAAGGCCTCCTTCCTTGACTCCAGGAATAGAGACTGAAATATATGTATCTTAAATAATCCAATTTCAATTTGGGGAAAAAATAAAAGAAGGAAAAACAAGAATCAGTGACAACCTAGATAAAAATATCTCTTATTTTAAATATATGAAATAAGAAAACAAATGCACAGAAGCTGAAATTCCAAAAAAAGAAAAAGAAAACAAAAAGTCTCTCTATTTCCTAGTTAAACCAAACCTGAGAATTGATTTTTTTCATAAGTTATTCCCTTTAACATAACATAGCCAGTCTAGTTAATTTTTATTCATTCCCCAAGTAACAAATCTAGCTATAACCATTATCATTTAGAAGAGACTATATGGTTTTCTACGAATGCCATAGTTATTCTCTTGATCTCAGAAAATGTAGACATTGATGCTGTAATGTCTCAAGTCACAAACAATAGGAATGATTGGAGGCATAGAATTGGAGACAGCACATAAGTACTGTTTGCCTGAGAAGATAACAAACCTCTAATCTGAGATATTTGAAGGGTCCCAAAGAAGGAAAGCAAAGCTTCTATTTAGCAATTAATCTGAGCTAATTAATAGATATGCAAAGCAGCATTAGGAAAAGGAGAAATTGCTAGGGCAAGAGGGAACCACCTACGTTAGACTTCATATTAAAAGGTCATGAACTATATAATAAGTGGAAACTACAGGGAGAGAACTTTTGGTTCCTTGGAAAAATCTTTCATACACATAAAGTGCAAGACCATTGAAAGATGAAATACATTGCCTCAGAAGATCATGAGTTCTCTGTCACTCTTAATTGCTGCAATTCTATAATAATATATACAGTGGGAATATAGCAAGTTTTTAAAATATGTGGGTATAAAATGATTCTATCTAGAGAACTGATCAAGAGAAGGGATAAGTGAACAACTCAAAGAGAAAAGCACTGATGTTTCTTTTGTGGCAATTTAGAACAGGAATGATACATCATTTGTCATCTATTAAATTACCACAAATGAAGAACAATGATGTCACCCAGGGTAAGCAAGCATGTGAGGAATCAGGCATTCTCACACACTGGAGTGAGAAAACAAATCAACACACTCTTTGGGGGAACAATTATGGAAATGAAAAATCATCCTTTTATTAAATAATTTCACATCTAGGAATCTATCATATGGAAATGTTTTCAGTACTATTTATGTAAAAATGTTTATTTCTGAAAAAAGGAAAAAATAGAAAAGTAGAGAATGTGGTCATCAAGAGAGGACAAATTAAATGAATTATGGTGGATTTATATTACAGAATATTTTATAGTCATTAAAAAGAATGAGATGTTTCTCTCTATTCCAGCAAGGAAAAAATTCAAAGCTTATGTTGTTCTGGGAAGAAATGAATACATAGCCTGAATCTATTCTAGTTCTGGTAACAACAACAAAGCTACTACATATGGTTGGATTAACGCTGAGAAAACTTCCTGAAGAATCTGTAGCTCACTCTCAAGAGAGAAGAGGAGGTGAAGGACAAGAGTTTCACTTCTTACTTTGGATACTTCAGAATTGTTCAGATTGTTTTTAAGAAGCAGTTACAACTCTTGTAATTGTTTTGGAAGTCCATCACAATTTTAAAACTTTATCCTTTTTGTAGCCAGTATTTCCTAATTGATAATCCCCAAGGGTCCTATGAATTGGCAGATGAAGGAACTTCATGCCTTCTTGAAAGAAAAAAAAAAAAAAAAAGGACATCCCCTTGGAACAAAAAGTCATAATGAGAAGACAAAAAGAAGAGACAAAACAGTTCTTATAAAAAGATTCCTTAAATAGGGTGATTTATTATATTCTACTCCTTTCTGTATAGCTTTGTCACATCATTGCATTATACTCTTAATTAATGTACCTCCAAACATCAAAATGAAGAAGAGACAAATGGGATTCAAGTCTAAACTTAATTAATAGTGATATACATGATCCAAGTGGTGTC
The DNA here is from genome assembly GCF_022355385.1 of Mustela nigripes. Classification (NCBI taxonomy): domain Eukaryota; kingdom Metazoa; phylum Chordata; class Mammalia; order Carnivora; family Mustelidae; genus Mustela; species Mustela nigripes. The sequence goes on from NC_081559.1 coordinate 166,015,085, forward strand.
TAATGAGTCTTGCAGAAGAGACCCGGGAGAGAGACATCCCAAGGTAGTAAACATTACCGTGGGGTTCCACATGCATTTCCATTACTTCCCTAGTCTCCTTTGTTGCACATCAAAAGCATTTAGGTCAATCATGCCAGCTTCCCTTGGTGACTCACAGGAGATTATATAAATTGTTGGTGGTGCTGCAGAACTGTGCAAATGCCTGCCTAAAATAAAATTTATTTAAGGGAATAGGATTTGGGGTTGTTTTTCCAACTTCTTCATAATTTGAATTTGGCTTTAAAACACAGCATGCAAGGAAAAGGAAGCCATCCATGATCTTATTAAAGATTTAATAACAGACGAGACTTTCCTAATTTTCTGTGGTTACATCTTAAAACTTCAAGGACAATGTAGCATAAAGGAGGTGTATTCTCCATGACAGTGTCATACCACATTGCAATGATGTCAGTCTTTCACTGGTATCAATCTCTCATTGTTCTCTCTCCGAAGAAGGGCTCACAATCAACAATCCCTCACTCGCCAATTTTTGGCCCAGGAGAACTATTGTACTTTTCCCATTAAAAATGTCACCAGTGCAAGTCTGAGTTGAGTAGTGTTAGTTTCACAGTAAAAATAAAATTAGATGCTTTTGTTATCCTATCTCCAAAGACGAGTGTTTTGCTGGAGGATTAAAACATGAACTATCTGAATTAACTTTTTCTGATTCTCTTCAGCTCCTGCTCTGGAATCCACCCATATTTCTGGACCAGCTTTTCACATTCTCTTTGCACCTTTTCGCCACAGTACAGTCAGTAAAACTTCGACATAAAAACCCCTGAGTTAAGGCCATTCTCTGGTAATGAGAACTCGAACAGTGGGGAATGTGCAGACTAGAAGCTCACCCCAGGTTTCTGGTGAAGACAGTGGACCATTTTAGAGTCTTCTCTGCTCTGATACAGCAGTCTGTTCTGATATTATTGTCTAAGGATTTTGCCTTTTGGATTCTCTCTTTGGGGCTACTCTCCCCTATTTTCAATTCTATCCTGGGGTCCAGTTTCTACCCATTTCTCCCCCTTACACAGAAAGTACCCCTTCTAGAGTTTTTGTGAGTTCTATATTTCCCTCTCATTTCCCTCTTCCTTATTTGGGGATGTAATTAAATGGCTCAGTGCGTTGTCCTCATTTCCTGAGGTGCATTGTTCAGACAATTTTCTCAACATTAAGACAAGTTCTTAGCACAGATATTTCCTCTTGTTCACGCTGTTACCGAGACACAAGGTCAGCAGATCGCTGTTTGAGAGCTCATACTCATGAGACAAATGTTGGTTGGGAAGGAGAGGTTGCTTTATTCAGAAGGAGGCTGGCAACCTAGGGAGGAGGTGGACTGATGTCTAAATGCCATCTCCCAGGTTCTGAGTTAAGGAGCAAGGCTTTCAAAGGGAAGAGTTTGGGGTAGAAGAGTATATACATGTTGAGGAAAGGGGAGGGGAAACTTATTATTCATGAAAAAAATAGACACGTGCATCGAGCAAACATACATATAACATATATCCGATCTGCATTTTGGGGTGGAGACTTAACATCAGAATGAGGCAAAAATTAGCTCCTGACATCAGGAGGTTATTTTATGAGACGGAGAAGGTTCTATGGACGTGCTCTGAGAGCAGGTATAAATGGAGAGGGTCTTGGATTTCTTACGGCAGGTAAGGAATGCAGAGCCTTGCCTATTCCTAGGCTATACCCATATCACTTGACCTTAAGCCCAGGCCTCTGCAGAGACAGTTAGTGGGGTCTGAAAAGATGTAATAGCTCACTAGGGGGAAAACAGTTCTCTGAAACATGAACTTTTTTTTTTTTTTTTAAAGATTTTATTTATTTATTTGACAGAGATCACAAGTAGGCAGAGAAGCAGGCAGAGAGAGGGGGGAAGCAGGATCTCTGCTGAGCAGAGAGTCCGATGTGGGGCTCAATCCCAGGACCCTGGGATCATGACCTGAGCAGAAGGCAGAGGCTTTAACCCACTGAACCACCCAGGTGCCGCTGAAACACGAACTTTAAATTTTCTACTAGTTTCAACCTCACCAACCCTATGGGACAGAGTTTTGACACTGGAGTATTACTTTCCTTAGATGCATGTCAGTCTTGTCTTAGAGTAAAAATGCTTCTCTCCCATCAATAGTCACGTACCTGAATGTCAGATGTATAAATGAAGCAGATAGTATCATTTTCCCTCAGTGAAACTGCTTAATGGAAATCTACAAACACTGCTTAGCAGGTCAGTGGGCACTTACCAACGCCAGGTGCATTCAGATATGCTCTCTCAATTAATCCTTCTACAAACTCTCTACATTGATTGTATTCTCTCCAGCACACAGATAAGGAAACCCAAGCCCAGAGAGGACATATAACTTACCAAGTTTTTGCAGCTAGTAACTGGCGGAGCTGGGATTCAAGTTCAGGGCTCCTAAATGGAAAGCCTAGCCCTCAATTTTCTTACCACGTTTCCCATTTTCTGTCAAACATCAGAATATCAAAAGTATATAAAAATATAAAAGTTCAGTTTCTACTTATCTTTTCAAGTTTTGTGGTTTTAGGCTAACCTTAACCCCTCCTGGATCAGCTTTTCCATCCATAAAATTACTTGCCGCTTGATGAATATATCTTTTAAATTAGTGAAACTTATGCTTAGAGAGAAGTATGGAAATAAACTATGGTACACACGCCTTTGTCCTATAAAGAGCCAGAATAAATCTAATGAAAATTAATAAATCCTGGAGAGCATCCAATGTATCTTATTTTTCCCTAGGCATATGTGTGTGAGGTCTTCAGAATGAATTTTCAGGTGGCAGGAAATTACATACAGCCTCTTAAAAAAAGATCTTGTGATTAGTAGATATAAGTGGGCCTGGTAAGTTTGAGTCCATTTGGAATATTTCAAAACAAATTTTATATTTATGTTCTAATAACAACTACAGAGTATGTTGTCATTGACAGAAGGAGATTTTTAGGAGAAAAATGCCATCTCATTTATATGTCTTTATGCCAACAGTTGGGGAAGGAGGAAGGGCAAATGATAAAATCTCCAGTCAGAATGGGAAGAAATAATATCTTCTGCCTCACCCCTCTCATGGGACCCCTGAAAAACTTTGAAAAAGGATGTGTAGTAAAGAAGAAAACACAGCAGTGGTAGTTTGCTTGAAATAAACCAAAACAGGTCCTATCAATCTAGCCATATGATGTGAGTCAACGGTGGTGATTGCAATATCCTTATAGCAGCACCTCCTTTCCGAATGGTCACTAAACGGATGTTTAGGTGTCCTAACAATGGGCTTGCAGTGTTAAGTGTGATCCTTTCAAAGTAGGATAGAAACAACCAGGGCCCAGATATATAACAAAATGGTTTATTTATTCAGGTGAATGGCACCTTTGCAATACCTAGGGATTTTCTGGCATTTGCTCTAGAAGCATGTGTCAGGTTCTCCCTGCGCTCTCTGGAATGTTGGACAACCCAGTATGTGATCCTGGTATGCTGTGAAGTTATCCAGTAGATTCTATGAGCAATTTAGGTGAATACCTTTTCTATCATCTCCTATGGAATGTTCACTGCCTTTTCCCCGTGCACTGAAATGGGGGAAAGGTCGGCAAACCAAGGGGAATAAGGAAGAAGAAATTTAAAATAATCATGATCTGAAAGATTCACCATTGACCTAATTGAAACGTGATTGCTAATCATATAACTGGATGTTTTGCTCACATATTTTTAGATGAAGATTGAAAGTACTACGTATATAATCATCATGTACATTAAATATAGACCATGACTGATAAAGCTATTAAATAGCACAGCTGATGGCACTTGAACTTTGTGATTTGATGTTGTAAGAAGTGGATCCAGGGACACCTGGGTGGCTCAGTGGATTAAGCATCTGCCTTCGGCTCAGGTCATAGTCCCAAGGTCCCAGGACTGAGTCCTTCATTGGGCTCCTTTCTCAGCAGGGAGCCTGCTTCTCCCTCTGCCTGCTGCTCCCCCTGCTTGTGCTTGTGCTCTCTCTCTCTCTCTCTCTCTCTCTGTCAAAAAAAAAAAAAAAAAAAAAAAAAAAGTGGATCCGTATCTTGGAAGACTTATTTATAGTTGATTACAATGGAGCTATTTGCTTACCCTCTTCATCTCTGAAAGGGAATTAATTATACATAGCTTGCAGAATTGGGGGATGTAACTAAGATTACCGCACCTTGGAATATGTAAAGCTCTACTAAATCTTAATTACTACTGCCATTGACCAAAAAAATAAAATAATAAAATAAAATAAGGAGATTTTCAAAGCAAATAAATCAAGATTAGAGGGTAATATAATAATAATTAAAGTGGAAGTTTTGATTATGAATTCTATAAAAATCCCCCATAATTTTCTCACACTTCTGCATTATGCTAGTTTATAAACAGGCATGCCCTTTCTTGCCTTAAAGACTAGTCAACATTAATTTATAGCTCATGTCATATACTTTAATCTCCCGGTTGTTATTTATTGCGTATATTACTTTATATACTTTCATCAACTAAAATAAATATGTCAAACATCTAGTCATGTTACCTTGCCTAAGACTGTTTTTTATAAAAATGTCTCCTGTCGATTTGAGCATATAGCTGTCATGTCTATGATACAAATAGCATCTAAAAATACACCTTTCAGACCCATGATTTTGCTTCACTGATTACAACAACCTTTTCTATTTTAGGAAAGGAAAATTCATGCCTCCAAGCAAAGGAATTGGGGGCCAGACAAAGGAACAGGGAATGCAAAGTTAAAACTAAGGAAGGTCTGCTTTTTGCTCATCTCAATGAATCTGACTTACAAATACTATTTCCTCCTGATTTTTTAGAGCAGCAAAGGAGGAATCAACATAAAAGGATAAAGTCCTATTCAAGTTTTTCCTCTGGGTTCCACAGCAGCTTTTCCTAAAATGTGCTCAAATACAAAATAGTTTGCAGAGTTCCTCATAGGCAAGAAAACATAGAGGAGGGTCTGTTTTCAGATTCAACATTCTAATTCTTCTCAGAGATTAACAGCTATTGGGCTCTTGGTGTCCCTGCAAAATCCTACAGTAAAGAAAATTGTTCATCTTTATTCTGCCTAGCATTTCCTAAGTGCATTTGACCTCAGACTGTTTTTATTACTTAACGTTTACTGTACCCCCATGTGGGGAATCTCTGTGTTACTAAAAACCTATACATGAAATATGAAAAAGAATGACCTGGAAAACAAGCAGGCCAGAAATGCACTGTGCAGAATTTGATAGGCAGAGCTGCAGGGATCTGGGACCAGAAAGACTCAGATTTAAGAGGTTCCAGTTTTCAGAATTTTTCTAAACAAAATCTCTTTTCAGATGAAAAATTTCCATCAAGGGGAAACACACACATGCTTATACCCACATGCCCATAAGCAATCTCCTCTAGAAATCACAGTCAAAATGATCTCTAAGAACTATGTTCTTGGTCGCAGGCTATAGCAGGCTATGCCAGATGGCTACACAGTCTTTAAAAACATGACATGTTGGGTCTGCTGTGTGTTCGATCATTTAACCAATGTTTCATGGACTTACTTAGCGGAGGTGCATAATAGCAACATTTTCCCCAATCTTTTTGCCACTTCCTAGCCCAAAAAGTAATTGAAAATACACACTGTATCAAGTATACTAGCGCATGTATGGCCACCCTCCCATCTACTTGGTCCTGCCCTCACTACTGAGATAGCTTGATCCCCTCTTATACCCTGTTTATATGTCTCACCACAGGAGGGATTAAAGAAGATCCTTTCCAATACTCAGGCAAGATACTTAGTATCGGATAAAATATGCTGGTGATTTTGCCTAGACAGAATCATGCCCAGCTCTACCAACTGAAATATCATCTTATTCCTTAAAAATCTTCAAATGATCCCCACCTTAGATCACGGTTCTTATTAATGTCTCTTGGCCCTGACTCTTATTTCCGTGAGCAGATATTCCACAGACACCAGTATCTTTAGAACTACAGCTTCAGTGGGGGGTCATTCACAAAGACTACATGGAAAGCTTGGGTTCTGGAGCTGGGGATAGTCTCAGAGCAGGTCCGTATGCTGCTGACCTGAAAACTCTTGCCCCTGCCTACAGCTCTGACTCCAGGCCTATAGCAGCAGAGTGTAGTAGAAAAGTAAGCAGATGAATCGGGTCGTTGAAGCTGCTTAAGCTTTCAGAAAGTTGTAAGGTTTTTCCGGCGAGATAAACACAACACCAGGCAAAGTGAGTGTAAGGCAAGGTTTATTAAAGGTTCTCTCCGGTGAAGTTTCAGGGCCCAGGTGAAGGGGAGCCGAGAAAGTTGCACCGGGAGGAGGTGGGCACCCTCGGGCGAGGTTCCGCAACTCTGGAAAGCAGAGTGGGGGAAGTCGCGCCCAAGGCAGGGAGGAGGGGGCTTTTAAGGGGTCTTGGGGAAAGCTCAGGGGTCTTTTGGCAAGTTTCCCTTATTTGGATATCCCTCCTGCTCATCGGGATCCCATTGGTCCACAGGAGCCCGGGGCGGGGGTCTCAGGTTCCTGCTTGGGCCTCTGTTCTCCTGTCCGAGCTCAGGTGGTGTGGCGGGAACTTTCGCCATCTTGGTCCTTTGTTCTCCTGTCCGAGTTCAGGTCTTGTGGCGGGAATTTTCGCCATCTTTGGTAGCCCTTCCTGCCAGCCCAACAAAAGTAATGGCCAAAAAATCAGGGAACAAGGATGTTGGGATTTTGCCATTAATTATCTTGGGATTTCTGTTAGTGATAGTTTTCTCCTTCTCATGGGCATCTTATTAGATCATATTAACCAACAACTGCCATTTATTTCATCAATAATCAGCATTAATTAGGGAATTGTCATATTAATAGTGTATTGCACTAGCTCTTTATGAATCCAGTTCAAAGATATAATCCCTGTCCATGAGATTTACCATTAAGACCCCAGTTTCCAATAAAATAAAATGGAAAATCTGTTTGGCTGTTTGGCCTGTTGTCTTTCCACTGAAGACTTGGTTTATGTGTCTGAACTTCTTTTTATTCTAGAATTAGTAAGGACCTACAATCCAATTTCTATTATTGTCTGTCTTGCACAACAAAATCTTAATAGTTTTAAGTTAATCCATCTTCCCGTAAGTATTAAATTTTACAATATGTGTACAGAAGTTCCTTTGGAACTTTCTAATTTTGTCTTTCAAAGAACTTTGTGGCAAGATTCTAGTCTTAAAATTTTTTTTTGTAAATTTATGTATGACAGAAATAAGAAATTTTTGAATTTTTAAGGTATCTGACTAGGACCCTTGACTATAAATTACAGGAATAAAAGCAGACTGGAAACAGTAATGCTGGTCATCAATCTGCCAGTTTTTTATCTGCTCCTACTTACTGAATATTACATTATGCTAAGGGTAACACCTCGGCTCCTTCCTGTGAACATGTTCTGTTGAAAATGCTACCAAAAAAGGATAATGTTCCAAAGGAGCCCAAAGTTTTTGTGAAAACTTTAACCTACTTATAATTTTAGTTTTCACATTTAGTTTGTTCAGGAACAATAACTTCATCATTTTTTTCAGTAGTTCAATCCCTGTTTGGGTCATTCAGTGCTTAACCCTGGTTTGGGCTAGTTGGTTTGGGAAGCTACTGGTTGAAGCAAGAATTGCAATTTCCTTTCTTTTCTGATAATCACAGGAGCCTTCCATGCTTCTTTAGAGATCAATCTTGACCCTGAACTCCAGACCAATGACCAGGGAGCTGAATAGGCAGCCGATACCTGGGTTTATGGCTTTACCCTGCCATCTGCTTCCAAACATCCTTTGTGCCATTTCTATATTTTAAGAAGCAAAATACCCTCAGACTTCCATTCTACAGGCCTGTCTTCCCACCCATCATTCATGTGCTAATGACTGCTGCATTCTCAGATGCAGACAGAATGGTCTCCGCCTGTTCCTGAGGGTAGAGCTTATTTCTCAGGTATTTGGCTCCTATGGTCAGCATGAGTCTCTAGGTTTTGGCCATGCTTTCTTTAATCCACCATTTTGCTAAAGAACAATAACCTTAGTTGTGATAATTAACTAAGCAAAGAAGGACAAATGCATATATTTGAAGTTAGATTTCATAGACTTAGTAACTCTGGAAAAGTATAAAAAAAGATTGATATTACTAAATCTTTATTATTTCATTCATCCAACATCTATGTATTAAATATTTATGCTATACCAGTCAATACGGCAGTCACTAAATATTCAGTAGTGAGTAAAACAGACATACTTTCTACTTCATAGTCTTATAGCCTACTTTAAATCTGCCACATGACTCCAATAAAGCTGGGTCAATTTGGATAAGTCACTTAATTACTTAAGCCCTCATTTCCTTTTTTAAATCTAGTAACATAAAGAGGTTAAATTAAATTGTACCAAAGACTATCTTCAGCATAATCTTCTAAGAAAATTAACTCTCTCATAATCATAGTAAATGATCTAAACTATAATCATCTTTCCATAAATATCTTGTCAAGTAGTCAAAAGCAGCCTTCGTTCTTATTAAACAATCAATCCGTTCTCAAACATGGATGTCAATGAAGAGTCTTCAGTAGTAACCAGTAAATCATAGCACTGGTAAACCAAAGGAAAGAATATTATCTTCATTTCATTTATAAAGTTATGTGTAGAAGAGCTTTAGCAAATTAAATAAGAACTTTACCAAGTTACCTTTATGTAAGTCATGAAATTAAGAGCCAGTGATTGGTTCCTATTTCATGCTATTTTTCTATATTTTATCTGTTGAGAATCGTATTTTGAAAGCAGGTTCATTCTTCCAGTCATTTATTGCACTGTATGAGTGCGTTTTCATCTGTATGCATAGGCCGTGCAACACTGGGCCCTTAAAGATACATTTTTTTAAAGCTATTTTCATAGAGATACTTCATGAGCACCTGTCCCTACTTGATACATAATAGCGAAACATTTTTTCTATGATCTGGTCTTCAATAAGCTACTGCTAAATACCCATATAATACTAGAAATAGGCACTTAACAATCAGCATAATTACTAAACTTACAGAAATAGGTAGTCTAGGCAAGATCTTTGGATGCTGAAAATGTAAGTTGACGATAAATGCAAATGGCAAAGTCTGAAGTCTGAAGAAGGTGAGGGCTGAAGAGGATAAATGCAAGGAACCTTCAGAGGAATAGTGCTCCGGGAGAACAACTCATGTTTTCCCCCTGCCAAAAAACCCTAAGACAGATCTATTGCTCTCCTAATCTGTATTAGGACCTAGAAAATCAATGATGTTTAAATCAGAGCACATAGGGAGATTGACAAGTAATGAATCAGTTACCAGATGATCTGATTAAAGCCTAGCAGCACACTCCATAGACTGCGAAGAAACTCAATGAAGACCTGGTGAATGGGTACATGAATCTCAGGAGATGCACAAGTGTTGTAGAGAAGTCAGCTTAGTTTTTAAAATAGTGAGTTTAAGGTACCCAGATGGAAAGGTGAAATGAGCAGCTGGATTTATAGAGGAGTACAGGGGAGAACTGAGCTGGAGATAAATATTCAAGAATCGTCTATCCAGACAAATTAAAGATGCTCTTAACACGTCTCTCTTATTAACTACATGGAAAGACTAAGGGTTTGACCATGACATAGATGGATGATTAAAAATAAACAGATAATGCTCCATAGGTTCTAGAGAGAATGAAAAAGAGTGGCATGAATGCACTTAAGTCAGTTGAGGTGGTGTCAACACTCTAGATAATGAAGAGGAGAGGCAGAAGAGGTGATAGAATTCCAACTTCAACAATGCTGACAAACTTTTTTAAAAAAATTCTGTTTAGGTATCCTACAGAGAACACTGTCTTCACAAATAGAACATTCTAAGATGTTGAAAATGTGAGATGGGATTAAAAATGAAGCAAAAGCGTCATTTAATTCTTCAAGGGTTCTGGCATAATTTCCTTTGAAATTTGGCCTGATCTATTTAATTAAAATTTTGATGATAATTATTTGTTTTATTATCCATTTATATCCAAAATATATCCAGATTTTGTGGCCTGAATCCCACAGACTAAAAGCTCTGTGAAATCAGGAAACATGTCTCTATTATCCACCCACAAATGTACACCTAGGGCTAGTCCAGTGCATGGAATATAGTAGCACACAATGAAGACTTGTTTCAATTAAGGAAGGAAGGGAGGGAGGAAGGAATGAGGGCAAGAGGGAAGGGGGAAGAAAAAAAAAGTTCCATTTCTTACTGAATTTGGAGATAATCTGCTGATCCAATGTTCTATGTGACTTCATTCCCAAGCCTGAGTATTTGAAAGCCTCAGGATTCTGTTGTTCTAAGTATGGATTTGGATCTATCCTACTGAAGATATTTTCAACGATTAAAAAAGGTTAATGAGTCAGTTTTCTAGATCTTTCCATTTTTAAAAAATTTCCTGTTTTAACTTTCAATCTTAGAAATATTTTTAATGATGAAATGCAAGAGGTAAAAGGTGACATTATTAATGGTTAATTATTTTTACTCCCACATGGAACATTCTATTCATGGTTTCATTTCATTTGAATAATGTTCTTTGGTGCTTTTGCCATAGCAATGCCTTACTTTCATGCAGAATACATTAACCCACAGTCAGAAATTAAATACATATATAAGAATCACATAAAATAGGAGCACCTAGGTGGCTCAGTGGGTTAAGCCTCTGCCTTTGGCTCAGGTTATGGTCCCAGGGTCCTGATCAAGCCCCACATTGGGCTCTCTGCTCAGCGGGGAGCCTGCTTCCTCCTCTCCCTCTCTGCCTGCCTCTCTGCTTACTTGTGATCTCTCTCTCTGTCAAATAAATAAATAAAATCTTTTTAAAAAATCACACGAAATGCTATGTTTCATGTCTTAATTAAAGTTACGTTAACAGCAAATTTTAAAATAATTCTAAGCCCCAATCTATTCCAACCATTATATACAGTCTCTGCAGAGAACCTTTGTTCTGAGAATATCCTCCCTCTAGTGGTGGGGGAAAAACAGATTTTTTTTTTTCCTGCTTCATGTGTTCTTTTGCTAAGATGGCCCTTTTAGGTATGTGCCCCTTTCCTTTCAGGACCAAATTTAGGTTAGGCATGATATAATACTTACCTAAGAGAGTTTTCCATGCATCTTTGGATATCTCAGGAAATTCCCCATACCATATATATATATATATATATATATATATATACACACACACACACACACACACACACACACACACACACACATATATATATATAAAATACATAATATATATAAACAGTAAAAAATTCATAGCAAAACAGCTTTCTGCCTTGGTTTTTTTCCCCTAATTGATTCTCTTGCACTTGCTGTATTAAAATTCGCTGCAAATTCTTTCTCGTTCTTCCCATTGAGAGGCAGCTTTTGTTTCTTTTCTGTTTGAATCCAGTTCAGCCTGCAATTGCTCAATAATAGAGTGTGGTAGAGGTGACACTGTGCCAGTTCTAAGCCTGTCCTTTAAGAGGGTGACTGATTCTGCTTCCTCCTTTTTGCAATGCTTGTTCTGGGACACTGTAGCTCAGAATCCAGTTGCTGTACTACAAGACACTCCCAAATATGTTGAAGGCCATATGTAAATATTCCAGTTGAAAGCCCCAGGTAAACACCCATCTGAGAGCTAGCATTAATTTCCAGCCATATGGAAAGAAATTTTAGACATTGCATCCAATAGATTCAGATGACTGCATTCCCAGCCAGCCTCACGTAGAGCAAAAGAAGCACCCAGCTGAGCCCAGGCAACCTACAGAATCAAGAGAAATAATCAAATGGTGGTGATTTTAAGTCACTAAGTTTTGAGTTATGTTATGCAGCTATAGATAACAAAGACAGTGTTGACGCATCTTTCTTTATCTTCCTGTTTCTAGTCTTAGCTTTGCCAATTTCCCCGCATGGTTCTATTTTCTACTCCCATATATCAATTCTGATCAGCACCAACCAAGCTGAGAGCTCCAGAGCAAGGATGATCTGTAATTTTGCCCAAGATATTAAATTTCTAAGTTAACATTTTCAAAGCAAATAAATGTAGTAAATAGCAAAATCTATTCCTTCTGCATTTTGAAACCATCAAGAAGAAAATAAGGATTAATAATGCAATGGCTCCCGTTGTAACCACAGTTAAAGTTGCATTACTCATTACTATGCTTCTGTGCATCCCCAGTGGACGGGGTCCCACTTTGAAATTCAGCTTTTCCTCTAGTGAAGCTGGTTTTTCAAAGGGCTTTTCTCCATTTGTGTATCTCTTATTTACATATCTGTAACAGTTGACCACTGCCTGATTCTTTTCTGGCTCTTTCTCCTCCTTCCAACACCTAAACGCAACTATCTACCCATGTTCCTGCCTGAATATCTCTCTTTCTCTAAACACAGACTAAATATCAGTTAAACAGGATCTGTTATCGCTTCTCAAGTCAGTCAGGTCTTTATCCAAATTTAGGGTTGATGCACATCCTTCTCTCTGTTTGAAACAGAACTCTGACCCATCTTCCTTGAACTTATGGAAATAAACACAGCTCAGTGATGGAAACACCCACAGGGATCCAATGAGAAGCCACAACAAATACCTACCTTTTATTTTTATCTAGTCCACCTTTAATCACCTTACTACCATACTCCCTACTTATTTCTCTATCCCTCCTTTTATTCTTCTACCATGATCCTGATTCATCACCTAGCCTGGAAACAAGTTGGAATTTCCTGTCTCACAACTCCCATAGCATATGGTCTAGTTCCCCATGTTCATTTACTCCTGCATCCTACATCTTACTCCATGGCCAACATCAAAATCCAGCAAGCAAGCCCTGCTCAAGGGGTTCCTTTTCCACAAAGACCTCCTTTTTTTTTTTTTTAAAGATTTTATTTATTTATTTATTTGTCAGAGAAAGAGAGAGAGAGAATACAAGCAGGGGGAGTGGCAGGCAGAGGGAGAAACAGGCTCCTTGTTTCTCTTTCATCAGGAGCCTGACATGGGACTTGATCCCAGGACACTGGCATCACGACCTGAGCTGAAGGCAGATGCTTAACCAACTGAGTCACCCAGGTGCCCCTCCATGAAGACCTCTTTGTTACCACTGTTATTTTTGAACTCTCTTTATTTGAATTCCCATAGCTCTATGTTTGTATTTTGCAGAACTTATGAATACTTACCTCATGCAGAAGAAGCTTGTGAGTAGGACACACTTCCCTACAAATTTCTACCCTACTTAATTAAAGGATAGTATCTGTGACATGAGGAGCACATAATAAATACTCACTTTTTCTTTGTTCTGATTATTTAGCCACATTAAGTATTTTATTTTTAAGTGTATGTCGGTATTATGATTATCACTAACCCAAAATATATAAAAACATTTCACAGAAGTCATAATTGAGGTATTACCTTTGAATCTAGACTAGAGGAGAAACCAGAGAAAGGAACCAGACTAGAGGAACCAAACTAGAGGAACTTTTTCTACTTAGAAATAACAAAGAATATGGGTGCCTGGGTGGCTCAGTGGGTTAAGCCGCTGCCTTCGGCTTAGGTCATGATCTCAGGGTCCTGGGATCGAGTCCCGCATCGGGCTCTCTGCTCAGCAGGGAGCCTACTTCCTCCTCTCTCTCTCTGTCTACTTGTAATCTCTCTGTGTCAAATAAATAAATAAAATCTTTAAAGAAAAAAAAAGAAATAACAAAGAATACAGACCTTTATATAATATCATCATGAAAGATTTTATCAGATAAGAAGTAGACTGATTCTCTGAAAGCTAATTATGTGATCTAAATCTTTTTCTGAATTCGTTTTTTGTCCACTTGAGTTCTCTTCTTGTTAAGACATTTTTTTTCACTTAATGCAGATGATTCATTGCTTTCTCCAACTTGTCTCCCTAATTCATGTCACTTTAAAACCTTCATGAAAGCTTTCAAGGTCACCGCCAATCAGCCCAGTCATCTTGATAAAAATAACATTGCTTCATCATGCCATTTTGGCTTTTAAGTCATTTACTTTATTTGGCATAACCCCAATCCCTTACTTCAGCCACATCTGTTGAGATGAAAGCAGAAATGTTCTTTTTCAAACTTACACTGTTAAAACATATACCCTTTTAAATATGTCACCAAGAATGCAGAATTTTTAAAGACAAGAGGGTTGTCACTGACTTGTTTCCTTTTCTTCTTTCATTAGGTGAAACACAAAGGAGTGAGATCTTAAGGGGACTGTGGCGTATGTAACATTTGATTACCCAAAACGCTCAGCACCAAGCCTGGATAGAATAAATGAGTCAACAAATGTTTTTTATTCTGAATCCCTGAAGAAGGCTCAGTAGGGGACAAATGAGGAGACCCATTTTGGTTGGAGATGGAGAAAGTGAGAAACCTGTGAGATTTTCAGATCTCCATGTTCATGTAGAACTTGGTATTAAGGCTTGATAAAGGGAAAGAAGTTTAGGCTGAACATATCAGGATGAAAGTCATCAATGTGTAAGTGGCGTTTAAAGACCAAGAGTGGATGAACATATTCAGGGAAAGCCTATAACAACAACAAAAAAAAGAGATGGTGGAGGAGATAATCTTATTCAGTACATGTCTGAATGCCTCAGCAGGGATAGCAGACAGAACTATATCTCATTACAGCATATGATTCACCCAGGACCAAAGAGGTAATGAATGCTATACATAGAGAATAATTAGACGTGTACAAGTATCTTCCTAGCTTATAGAAGAAATAGTCCAGGGTTAGCTATGTGAACAAGACTAAACACAGCTAGAGGGGAAGGAGTGGAGGGGTGAGTTTGAAATACTTGTGGAATGAATAAATGAGGGAATAGATGAATGATAAAACATTAAATTTTGTTTCTAGAATCCAGAGACCTACCTGATCAAGCCTATTGGTTAAAACTTTCTTCTTCTTCCTTGGCTCCTGTTTCTGAGAAAGCCTCTAGACAATTGAATCGGAGAGCTAGTTCCTCCTTTTCTCTACCTGTTTTCTCTCTTCTCCAGCTGCTAACTTTCATGCCAAGGTTCTAATAGATACAACAAGATAGATATTCCATTCAAATGTACCTGCTCCATTTCCTATGACACTAGCTATTCAGAATCCCTGCCATGCTAAGCATGATATAAAATGGGAAGGATTCCTTCATCCATCTTCACTTGGCTTTCTCTCCTCTGAGCCCAGCACTGACCCTTTTAATTCAAAAGAATAAAAAGTTTCATTCAAACCAGAACTTCTCACCTCCCAGCCTGGTGTGCCAAGGCATTTTATAATCCCTTCAATCACTTCATTCCCATAAATAAAATATTTTAGATTCATTGGTTTTAAGGTATTTATTGAGGACCTGGGGGAATGTCTGGGGAAGGAGTCTGGGGGAAGGAGATTCCAATAAGTCTTTAATAAGAAGTCTTTTCCTCTCTATGAATGTTGTTATTTCTATAGTAGCTTTTTAATTCCTGTCTTTGGTGCCTGGGAAGGCCTGTGACAGATTCAATTGGATGCCTAAGCAAATGGATCCCCCACCTCACCCTTTCATAGTGACAGACCCTGTTCTGATGGTTTTTTTCCACATAACTTTGTGCTTATGGAGGTGTTAGGATTCCCAGCCAAAAGAGTCTGGGTCTTGATTAGTCCAAGCCAATGGACTCATGATAATCCTATTTCTCTTGCCAGTCTTAGGAAAACACACAGCACCCAGTTCTGGAGAATGAGACAAGAGAGAAAAGCTGGCAAATGAGCAAGCTTTCTGAAAAAGGATTTTTGCTTTGAAAGAGAAACACAGAAGGGGAAAAAAAAAATTGTTTCCTGCTTCTGGACATGGTTTACTGAGGAGGATTGTTAAAACTGTTAATTCCAGGAGCACCTTGGTGGCTCTGGGTGGCTCAGTGGGTTGGGGCTCTGCCTTCAGCTCAGGTCATGATCTCAGGGTCCTGGAATTGAGCCCTGCATCAGGCTCTCTGCTCAGTGGGGAGCCTGCTCCCCACCCCCCCACCTCTCTCTGCCTGCCTCTCTGCCTGCTTGTGATCTGTCTGTCAAATAAATAAAATCTTTAAAAAAAAAAAAAAGGAATTTCAAAATTTCCTTGGCTTCTTAAAAAACACCCAAAGGTTTCGGGGGAGATTAACCTATATCTAATTTACATAAAAAAGCAAAAGCCTGTCTCTGTTTCTGGTACCTCCACATTATCCATAGAAATGCTGGCTATTCCCCCAGGCCTCCTTTACTCCCAGTGTGACCTCCTGATCTACAGGGGCTCACAGCCACAGACTACATTCCTTCCAGTGCCTCTTTTTCTTCCCTCTTCAGTCTTTTATCTTCATTCCTTCCTCCTTCTACCAGGACAGACTTCTACCAACTTTAGAGGTAAATTTCCCATCCTGGCTTTTCCCAATCTCATTGCTCTTTGTTTTTGCCAGGACACTGTGACATAAAGTCCCAAAAAACTCGTAGGGACCAGGAGCACAGGGCTGGGAGTCCTCACACTTTCAATATTGCTATGTTTTGTTCTCAGAAATTCGCTGCTCCAGACCGGGAAACCCTACAGAACAAATGACCTGGTTTCTACCACAAAAAAGTTGTGAGGGTTGTGCGGGGACAGAAAGACAAAGATAAAGGGGGAACTTATGGATGGAGAAAGACTAAAGAAACGTATCAACCAATCATAATGCATGAACCTTATCTGGATTTTGATTCTACCGCCTTCCAAGAAAACACACTTATATTAATGACATCTATGAGATTAATAGAAAGAAGAATACCAACTGAGTATTTAATAATGCCAAGGAAATACTTGTTTTATTTGTAATAATTGTACTGAAGTTATATTTTTTAAAAAGTTAACTTTAGAGATATGTACTAGAATCCAAATACATGGTCAGGTATTTGCTTCAAAATAATATAGGGAGGGTGGAAATGGCCACATATCTGTTGATCCTTATTGAAGCTGTGAAATAGGTACATCAAGGTAAATTATATACTTTTTCTGTTTATAATTTAATTTTTTTAAAGATTTTATTTATTTATTTATTTATTTATTTATTTATTTATATGACAGACAGAGACCACAAGTAGGCAGAGAGGCAGGCAGAGAGAGAGAAGGAAGCAGGCTCCCTGCCAAGCAGAGAGCCTGATGTGGGGCTCCATCTCAGGACCTCGAGATCATGACCTGAGCCAAAGGCAGAGGCTTAACCCACTGAGCCACCCAGGCGCCCCTTGAATTTCTTTGTAAAAAAATGATAAGAGAATCTTTTTAGGAATAGATAGTACACAAACTTGAATATGCCAGCAGTAGGTCACTTGGTGAGGCTTGTTTGTTGAGGCCTGGGAAGAATCATCCTGGAGACTCATGGTCACTGAGCATGTCCTAAATATCTATGATCTAACTTTATATTTCCTGTGTTAGAACCTGTATTTCAGACCCACTATATGGCACTTGCAATTATTCTGATAGGTACCATGACCTTCCCAGATTTGCTCAAAACCCAGCTACCCAATTCATGTATCCATATAGAAAACATGTCCCAACTATAGCCTTTGTGGACACACCTACTTGAAACAGGATGGTGAAATAAGTCCAGATCATTAGATAAGTCTGTGGCAATTTTCTCTTAGCCATTAATGTCATCAGTCATGGGGTAAAAGGAGTCTTACTGTTTCTGTCTTCTGTAATGTGTGTAATAGGTTTTCATGTGTTCTCTGTATTTAGTAAGGCTCATCTGTGAAAAGGAAGTCAGAGGCCAAATTATATTTAAACATCTCATTTGAAGTTGTCTCAGAAGATGTAAAATTATTTTTCATTCAGGATGACTCACTCTTTTGTGAAAGACCTTAAGTTCAGATTCTAATATCTTCCAAATATTCACTCACTTTTGTTAATCTGAATTAGTTAACTTCATTTCTAATGGCTCTGACGCAACTCTTTCATTTGTATACAGTGCCAATTTCTAACTCTCCGGAACTGATTGTGGATTTTAGCTACAGAAACAAATAACTCTCAAACATTTGTGTGTTTCTGTAACTTGGAGTTTCTTTTGTACTCATTTCTTTCCTTGAAAAAAGTGTAATTCTTGTTTTCATTATTCAGCTTTGTAATTCATCAGACTTCAGTCTGCCGGTTAGCCAGTTAGCATGTTCAAGCTAAGGAAATGTATATTCTCAAATCCTAAAACAAATGGCTTCCCAAAGAAGGTAGACATAAAATATAGTGGGAGAAGTAGACCAGGGATCCAGTGAGCAGAGGAATCAT
Organism: Mustela nigripes; assembly: GCF_022355385.1. Classification (NCBI taxonomy): domain Eukaryota; kingdom Metazoa; phylum Chordata; class Mammalia; order Carnivora; family Mustelidae; genus Mustela; species Mustela nigripes. The sequence goes on from NC_081559.1 coordinate 166,033,348, forward strand.
ATATAGAAGGCATTTGTCTTTTTCTTCCCTGACTAATAACTGTCTTCCCTTCTGTTTCAGAAATTCTCTAAATAGAGTGTTAATAGGAAATGGAATCCTTCTACAGAAGCCAAAAAGGCCATTTCGTTGCTTTCTAAGCCTCCATTGAAGGTTACTACTGAAGCTTGTGAACCAGGCTCAGCCAATCAAATGTATCTGACTTGGATGTAGAGTCTAGAACTAGTGATATCAAGAAGCAGGTAAATTCTTTCTGCCATAGATGTGACAGCAACAGCATCAGTGTCTGGAGGTAGGACTGGCACAATCACCATGGTGATAGCCAGTGCCCAGTGCCAGTAACGATGTGGATGCAAGCTGCAGTGTTCATGTCTGGTGGCATTATTACTAGTCTTCTCACTGGAATGTTTTTCGAAACTGTTTTATGGCGTGCCTGGGTGGCTTAGTCGTTAAGTGTCTGCCTTTGGCTCAAATCATGATCTCAGGGTCCTGGGATTGAGCCCCACATGAGAGCTCCTGCTCTGCAGGGAGCCTGCTTCTCCCTCTCCCACTCCCCTTGCTTGTGTTCCTTTTCTCACTGTCTCTCTCTTTCTGCCAAATAAATAAAATCTTTAAAAAATAATACTGGTCTATATGTTTATAAAAAATAAAAAATTAAAAAAAAAAAAAAAGAAAGAAAGAAAACTAGGATGCAAAATGGTTACATAAATTTTCTAAGGTCCAACAAACTATATAGTAGCAAAATGGGGAAATGAGAAAAAAATTCATATTGTAAGTGCAATTAGTATATAAACTTCAACAAAAGTTCAAAGGAAAGTCATCAAGCTAGTTTTCAAGATTACAGTAAAAATATAGACTTTAAAGTGAAAAAAAAAAAATACTGGTCTTATTTTTGATTCTGGCTATGCCATCACCTTTTCATACTTAACCAATTTTCTGACTGGATCCTTGTGGGTTTTTTGTTGTTGTTGTTTTGTTTTCGTTTTGCCAAAATTCTTGAAGTTATCCATTATCTGTTCAATACATTATTTTTCAGTCTAATTCAGCCAATGTTAGCTTCTGTTGGTGTTGAGTAAGAATCCTGACTTTATAAAAAATAGTACCAGCAGTGGCTATAGCACAGAACCTCCAGGAAACCTGGGAGCTAGGGAACATGGAGTCACTCTTAAGGAACAGAAAGTGGTAGCCCATGACCTACCATGACAAAATAGTAAACTATCCCCCAAGTGTCCTTGGAATGAAATACCCACCAAAGGCAAGATTTCAGAAATGTCACCAGTGGCATATAAAGGGCACAAGGTATTGAAAGTAAGACAAAACAGGGTATGGACTTTTAACAACACTTGTCACCTGAAAAACCAAATGAGACACTTAAACCCCAAATCCTTGTCTAAAAGCGTGGACCTGTGTGTCTACTCACAGGAAGGAACATCACCTTCTCTTCCTGCACCCACCACTGCGTGTTTGAGAGGGAGTTCTGCTCACTGTGCTGGTATCAAATGAAAGTATGCTGCTGGACAGTTGTATCCACACTAAGCATCACTTTAAAGGCAATGGAGAAGGCAATACTTATCAGTAGGCAAAACTCTGGACAGTAGATGGCTTTGTCCTCTTTACCTAAATGGACAGTTGTCCAAAATTAAGGACTGTACTAATTTGTGAAGAATTAATGGTTTGACTTGATGGTCTTGCATTTGAAGGCAAAAAAAAAAAAAAAAAAAAAGTGAGGATCAATGACAAACAAATTTGAGGAAATGTTATGGACAGATCCAGTGTATGAAGAGAAGTGTTGGTCACCAAAGGCTTCCAGTCTGGAAGGAGTGTCTCCTAATTAGGAGGAAAGATAACTCACTCCGTGTCCTTCTCCAGTCACCCCAGTGCTGTTTGATGGGCTCATGCACAAAATATCAGAGTAGCCATATCGATTCTGTATTGCTCTGTAACAAACTGTCCCCAAATTCAGCAGCTTAAAACTAGGGACTGAGTAATACCTGGAAGAATCATGACATGCACACTTGCTGTAGTACATCGGGGTCCTTACTTCTGGGAATCAAGTCTCTCCTTCAGTCAATTAGTTTCCAGGTCTAATAGCTGTTTCAGGTCTAGGCAAGGTCTTATAACTTTGGGGGACCAACTGCCCTCAGCCTCCCAATCATTCATTCTTCATTTCTTTTAGTTGCACAGCTTCAGTAGGACTTTTATTAGCTGCCCATTTATTTGCCCCTAGAGCCACCATACTCTATCAACCATTTCTATGACTCTCTGACAGACCCTACATGGCAGCCCTTCTAAATTTTCCACTCATTAAAAGGTGTCTGACTTCTAACAGTTAAGTGCTGCCATCAAACTCTGCTGTTCCAAGGATTTTGCCTCTCTACTGCAAATCTTGTCATTCATCCTAGTGTACAGAACATGTTCCCCCTGACCTTTTCTCTCATGCTGGTATCCTTCTCAACAGGACAGTCTGTATTGCTTCAGTGAACAGCATAAGCTCCAGGCTCTTCTGTGGACTAGAGTCCCCTGGTGGGACTTTGGCCTTGTGTCATGTATTTCTAATAGTTTCCCTCTACCACACCCATGTCTCTGAGCCCTTTTATTTCTTCTTATGCTGTGTTTTGGAAATTCTGGCATTCATACCTCGTGTGTGGTCAGTGACTAGTAGTTTGTCCTCACCATCTCCCCAAATCCTTGCCAAGGTGTTCAGTGGTTCAAGGTGTTCTGTCTCAGTGGAGTGATCTCAGATAAATAAATAAACCCTCCTTTTTCCTGCCCTTATGTTTTGCCTATCCTAATCAAGCACTCATAAAATCCAGTACCAAAGGTATTCTCCAGGTCCTAGGGGTGCATGTTAGCATGTCCTGCAGTAATTTGGAGATGTAGTCCCTTTCTTTATCGAGCCCAGCACATCTCTAGCTGAGTTTATGTTGTAATTCAACCATTGTTGTAGCCTGGTGGACTAATGGGAGCTATGGGTAGATCCTGGGGAAATGGAGAACACATGTCTTTGCGGGGAGAGGTTCTGCACCACTTCCAAATGGAAGAAAGTTACTAGTCTTTGACAGGAATAAGCCTTTCAGGATGCCTGGATGGCTTTCTTTAAGCATCTGCCTTTGGCTCAGGTCATGATCCCAAGTCAAGACCTACCTCCGGCTCCCTGCTCAGTAGGAAGCCTGCTTCTCCCTCTCCCACTCCCCCTGCTTGTGTTCCATCTCTCACCATCTCTCTCTGTCAAATGAATTTAAAAAAAAAATAAGGAAGGAAAAAAAGAAAAGAAAGAAGGCTTTCTTTGAAGGCCCATAGGATGCAAGGAGATCTGAGAATTCAAGATTTTTAGGACATCAAATCCATCCAATAGGTCATGATCCCTTTCCTTTTTTTTAACCAAGGCCCTGATCATAGACCTGCCCTGGAAGGATGGATTTTTTTTTGAAACCCAACTATTCATTCAGTCCTGGGCCTGGTGCTTGGTTTCTCTGCCCTGCTGTGGCACAAGAGGAGTGCCTCTCCTGTGCTACCAAGAAGCCCCCCTGGCTTCCACACCTAGCTTTCAAGTGATAATGAATCATTCTCAGTCTTTTGTTTTGTTCTTCTCAGTATTTTTCTAAAGCTTTGGTCATGTTTAGCCAGAGCCACCAGCTCCCTCCCTGTAGTTACTATTTTCCCCATACTTCTCAGACACTTCACACATCACACTGCTAGTTCAACACCTTCTACCTGTCTGTCATCCTTATTTTCTACAGATGAAAGTCGTAACAATCACTCTGTTTTGTGCTGGGGCTCACAGTGTTTTACCTACCACCAGTAATGGGGTTCCTCCTTGCCTGCCTTGCATCTGCATGATCCTGCTCCAAATCCTATCTTTGAGTGGGTTCTCTTGGGTCCCTCCTACCACAAACTGTCACAGGTTGGGTTCCTTGATTCTGAGAAGAGATTGCATATAGAAGGTTTATTAGGAAGTGCTCTTTATCTCAATATACCTGTAAGGAAAATGGAGGGAAACAAGCAGAATTGGGCATGAGGAGAAGTAGACTAGCAATATAACCTCAAAGAAAGCTTCAGTTGACCCTGTGGGGAGCCCTGAAGATGTAACAACCCATTCACAGTGTCCCAGGTTGGAGAAAGAAAACTGGATCACCACAGAAAGCCAGCTGTATCAGGAGGCTATCTTCAGCTGAAGCAATCGCCAAAGAGGGTTGACAGGTGGAGGTTATCCACTAGTTACACCACCAGAAGCTAGGTGAGTAAGGCCTACATTTCGTGCCCCATGCAGTACATCAAAATATCCCCTGAAAGAAATCTGCTTCACAGTGGGAAAAGGAAAGAGTATAAAAGGAGCCAGGTAGTCTCATAGGGGCACCTCTGATACTACTGTGACTGTTGGGGGAAATAATGGAAGACTACAAGAACTCTATAGGACAACTATTTCAAAATAATCTTAAATAGCTATATGTGAGTTTGCCTGATGATGATTTTTACTCAGTCTATGGTCACAGTCTTCTGTGCAAAGTTAGTTTCATAAGGAAGCACATGGGGGGAGTAATTATCCTGTCCTTAATGTAATCGTGGAAGACTTCACATTTAGATTTCGGTAGACAAAAAGGAGAGGAAAGCATGTTAGGCAGGGGTACAGCACATAAAGCCACGTAAAGAAATATGCCCTGTTCTGAGCACAGCAAGGCATTCGATACTTAAGTTTTTTGTTTCTTTGGTTTGTTTTTTTGTTTTTGTTTCACATCAGAAATAAAGGTTTGGAGAGTAAAGACTACAAATGTTACTCCCTTTGTAAGAAATCAAGTACTTATACTGTTTAAATCACTGCATATCTTTTGAATGATGATGGAAGTCATTATACAAGAATGGGATCTCAATGAAAGAATTCTTGATAGGCCTTGGCTTTGTTCGCTGGTATATTTTCAACCATGACTTTGTATCATTTGGAATCACCTTTTCTTGCTTGTCTATTACTTTAACATATTCAACAGCTGACCCCAAAATATCTCAGGAAGAAATAACCATATCATTTTTGGGGGTGGTTGACACGGACAGTGGTTCAGTGTAAGATAAGGCTCTTGGTGGCCAATGCTGGTGTACTCAGGCCATTATTTCTTTTACTTTTATGTATTGTCTTCTGGAGACAGGGGACAGGATGTTGCACTCTCCCCCACTAGTCATCCTCTTGCGAGCTAACCTGTCTGCTAAGATTCACAGGAGCGCTCAAGCTGCTCACAGTGGTGACGCAATGGCTTTCTGTGAATAACTTCTGGCTCCCTGGGAAGGCATTGCATGACCTTACATGCCATCTGCCAAGCCATCTGCATCTTATTTTGGATCCTAAATAAGAGCAATGGTCCCTGTTAACTTTTATGTGTCATTCATTCAACAAATATTTGTTGAGTGAAAGGCAACTCTGCCAGGTGCCATAGGTAGAAACGTCTCGTGCTCTTAGAAGAGCAAAATGCCAACAACTAACTAAAAAACAGCTTCATAAACAACATGTAGAAGTATATGCAAAGTCTAAGGGAAGAAGATGCTCATGGGAAAGAATGTGCCATAAAGATTTTCTCCATGTTCAAGTGTGTACATGCTAATAAGCATTTAATTTGGTTGTATATAAAAACAGAACCCATTGTGTGATGTGGTATTTTAAACTGTTCTTAGGTCATTGTACTGCTCATAAAATGAATGGAAGTGCACTGCTTTCAACTTGTGAAGTGTTACCTATTATTCATTCTTGAATGACTAGACACCCAGGGAGAAAAAGATAGATGGGCTTGGTAGGGGAGAATGAGGATCTTAAGAGAAGCAACGCTCCTTGTTACACAATATTGATAATACTGCATGTTCCTTCCACTCCTGAGTGTCAGCTTACATTCGTATAGGAAAAAGGACCCTGCCAGTAGGTAAAAATGGGAAGACCGCTCTTGGTGCACACCCTTTTAGGATGATTATGTTTTCAGCTGTAATGTTTATACAGTCTTATATTTATGGAATACTTACTGTGTGCCAGACACCAGACTAGATCACAGAGGCAGCATTATTTAATCCCTCACAGGAACTCTTGGGTGTAACTATTCATATCCCCATGCATATGAGTAAACTCTGATCCGGAGAGATTTAAAAATGTAGCAGTTCAGGACCCACAGGAAACAGATGCTATATTTGAAAGGGACAATTTTTAAAGTTGGAAAGGGCTGAGAGGACATTAATAGTGGCCATAGGAAGTAGCAACAGTGGGAAGCCACATCCACACTTGGATCCAAAAGGGAAAGGGGAGAGATGGATGTTACTGGAGCCACTTGAATGCTTGAAGGAAGAAAATCATCATATAGGCGATGCAATCCCAGAGCAACACAACCACTGACAGAACCACAGGGAATGGAGGAAGTCTACTGCAGCACAAATAGCCTGACCTCTCTAACGTTACTGTGTCTCCTCCCATCCTCCAGCCTCCAGAGGATGCCATCCATTGGCCAAACCCACCCAGTAACAGAAGGAAAGAGAGCCGGGGGTGTTGTACTCTGAAAAGTTCAGCACAAATAGAGTAAGGAGGATGGGGAGAGGTGAGGGCAAATAGAGAATAATGCAAAGAACTTGCCTGAAGTTATATCATTAGTAACAGCACTGCCATCAAATTCTATAAACTATTAACTTCTACTTCAAAGATCATGCAATTTCCATTGTGACAAGTTATTTTCCTATCACTTCTATTAATAACTGTTTCAGAGATCACATTATAAAAGTAAGATGTTTAGGGATGCATGGGTGGCTCATTCTGTTGGGCATCTGCCTTTGGCATAGGTTATGATCTCAGGAACCCTAGGATTGAGTCCCATGTCAAGCTCCCTGCTCAGCGGGAGTCTGCTTCTCCCTCTCTCTCTGCCCTTACCCTTGCTCATTCTCTCTCTCTTTTTTTTTTCTCTCTCTCTTTCTCCCAAATAAACGCATCTTTAAAAACAATATTTTAAAAAATATATCCTTTATAACATCAAAATATTTTGGGTCATAAACAAAATTATTTCTATCAGAGCTATTCAAAGTTTACCTTGATAGGTAGTGAGATCTCTTAATAGAGACATTCAAATATAGTAGCCACTCAAAAAATAGTTTATGAATTACTCTATGAATAAATGACCTTTTATCCTGGATCTTTTAGAAGGAAATTCCTGCACTTGTGAACTTTTCTAACTTGAGGAGCTCTGAAGTTTCCTTCTAAGATTCTATGACTCCATTAAATATCTAGAATGTTCCTCAGACCGCTCAGTTACAAGTGAGAGTGGTTTTAAGGAATTAGTTGTACAAGATGCTTAAGCAATCATATGACTAGAAATGTTACACTGCCCAGGGGGAAGTCATGAAGGATCACATCTTACTTAGGAATGCTTTCAGGTATAGGCAACAAAACAATTCTGAGCAAAATATTTAAATAAATAGAAGAATGTTTGTTGGGCTGTTGTTGGTGGTGCTGATGTCTTTAAAGCTCTCTCTAGGAGCTTTGGCTCATGGCTGTACCTTAGTTGTTAAAGCTCCACTATTAGGTGTTATGATCCAGTCCTGAAAGAGAGGGAGCGGCGATGCTTGTACCAGGTAAGCAAAGGCTTTCCCGGTGAACTCACTGAAGAACTCCACTTCTATTTAGTGAAAATCCAGAAGGAGGTCAGGAGAACAGTTGTAAATGAGAAATGGTCAGCCAGCCACAACTGTCTGATAGGAATCTCTTTCCCTAGCACTACCAGATGGATGAATGGCCGCCTTGCAGTAGGTGTCTACAACTACTGATAAAGGAGGAAGATAGCCAGCATCCAACTCACAGGCTCAGGTTCAGGCCTCTATGGGTAGGCTGTGTTGCTTAACATTTCCTCCAGAGATTAATACACAGGGAATGTTAGCTTACATCAGTCTGAGTTACTGGTCTATTACTATGACCAGCTCAGTGTGGGGAGTTTTCTCTGAATAGGTTGGGAAGGTGAGCACAGCACTGAAAATCAGGCTTCCTTCTCTGGTTGTGGAAAATGGAATTAGCCAAACTAGAAGTTTCACGGATTTGGAGGGGCGAAATGGTGAATTATTTTAACATCCAGTCTGATGGGATTTCTGACCCAGCTTTATCCAGCATCTGCGTTCACAGCTGGTGGCAGGGGACTTACTGCCTGACAAAGCGACATCACTGCTGTGTTAGAATGACCTTCAAAAATGTTCATCTTGAACCAAAGCTGGCAGCCTCTTAAATTCCAATTATTGACGCTACATGTTTGTTTGTTTGTTTGTTTTGCCTAGATCTAAATTAGAATAAATCCTTATTTCATGCGATAACCCACAAATACTTGAAGTCATCATGCATGTTCCCAGGTCGGCCACTTTGTCTTGTTTTTATCATTGTTTTTAAGAGTGGTGAACTTTCATCTTGTTCACCCTATTATACTACAGTTTGGCAGTGTCCTTAAATTTAAAAAAAAAAAAAAAGTCCTGACACGTAGGAGGAGGAGCACAGTATAGATGAGATAAGAAAAGAGGCTGATTCTTTTTCTTCTTATACTACTATTTTTGTAGCCTAAGATTACATCAGTTCTTCCTGTGAACTGTTGTTTGGTTAGCCTCAGGTCAATTACAGAGCCCTGTGGCCTGACTCCAGGCACCCTCTTTAAGGTTGACTCAATCTCTTAATTATTTCATGTTTGCTATGTTCAAAGCACTTAAGGACAATTTTTTTTTCCATCCTCAAACTCTTCAATTTAGATGATAATAATCATCTATCCCAGTGCTCTATTTGCTTGTATTTATACCATCAAACATCTTGTCATGTTTCTTTTTGAAATCCATCTTACTATATCAGTACCAGTAAAAATAGGTATTTTTGATAAGTGAGGGTACAAAGTATAGAAAATTTCAATGAAACTACATAGAAATGTATTAATATATAAGAATTCTGGAAGTTCTTTAAGATTGCCAATATGAACCTTGAGATTAAAGATACAATCAAATTGACTATAAATTTAAACAACAACAACAACAAAAAAAAACCATGACATACTTAGCTGGAAAATTTAGAGAGGTTATGCTGGAAATACTGTCTTTCTTTCTCCAAAAAATAAAAATCCAGGGAAAGTGAAGACTTAAGCTCATTCAAATGTAGCAGGTGTTGTATCAACGAGAAACGAAGACAAAAAGTACCTTCCAGGGACTATAATGTGAAATTTGTGTCTTTATTTATTTTTTCTTAAAGATTTTGTTTATTGATTTAGAGTGGGTAGGGGGGGTAGAGGGTGAGGGAGAGAGAGAATCTCAAATGAGTCCGCCCTGGGCACAGCCCAATACTGGGCTCAATCTCATGACCCACAGATCATGACCTGAGCCAAAATAAAAAATTAGAAGTCAACTGACTGAACCACCCAGGTGCCCCCAAAGCTGTGTCTTTAAAGACAAAAAGCAGTCATTTGAAAATCATGCTATACAGGGCATATTAAAGGAAAATAGATACGAGGTGAATAGACAAATTATTTATCAACAATTTTAGGGAAGAAGTTTGGAGTCATCTCACTCCCAAATTGCTTTTGAAGTGTTCAGGTACAAGGTGCAAACACTGACAAATGCCTAGGCTATTCTGGAAATTAGGCACAAACTAAATGCAGATAAATCCATGAGACCAGATGGTAGCTACCTGAAAATTTTAAATTAACCCAAGGAGGAAATGGTTGAATTATTAGCTAAAATGCAAAGCAATAAACAATCAAAACCAGTTTCTTTATAAATACAATAATGCTAGAGGAGAAGAGTTTGCCAATGAGACCCTCCCCGTCTCCCTGTGAGATGAGAAGAACCCCTCCCCCACAGGAGACTGTAGAAAGGATAGCCATGGCACCATTGTCAAAGGTTGGGCCACAGCACACACTAAACTCCTAACCTAAGTCCACCTTATTAAATCATGTTGGCCCAAGGAGTGTATGAGACAATAGGGAAAACAAACTCATTCACTCAGCAAACATTTGTTGAGTCCCTGCTAGGCTGTCAGGTACTGGGCTAGGTGCCAGAGAAAAAAAGAGACATTTCTGAATATTCCCAAACTCAGGCACCTCCATTTCATATCTGTTGAACAAAAAGGTAAGCTGACGTAATTGTACTTAAATCTTCATGGGTTTTCTGGGCTTGTTCGTACTGCCTGTCACAGCTGTGCCTCGGAGAATGGTGGAATTGGGCAGCATCACTCTGTGTACTTGTTTTTCACTTAATTACGGCCAAAGTCAAACCAAACAGGAAGGCATGTATCCTGGACTATCCTGGACTAAAGGCATGTATCCAAGGACTAAAAAGTAAAAACATCTGGAAAAGTTGTAAGTAGAAAGCTGAGTGAGAAAGAAGACTCAACACACAGTGGAGGGATATGCCCAAAATGGCAGCCGTCAGCGTGAAGGAGTTATGTGACAGGCGGGAGGAAGAAATGAAATGCCCTGAGACCGAAGAGGGGTGGCTAAGATGATCTCTTGTAGGTTTCTATCCTCTCTCTGTCCACAGAGGCTAGAGATATTTCTGAGGTATTAGGAGCATTTACTGCCACTGAATGCCAACCACAAAGACACGGGGCATATTTCAAAAGAAAATGCTGATGTAAGCCAAACAAGCCAAGGACAGGATGAAGTATACCTCCATTAGCCCCATCTAATGAAAACAACAAACACTGAAAAATGGAAAATATATTTGTCTCTGAGAACAAGGGACTGACTCTATGCATAAGGCCTGCCTTACCTGCTTACTGAGAGATGGACACGCAAACAGAGGCAAGGCATACAATCACATATGGGATGCATATGTGACCTTGGGAGCTAGCTCCTGTTAGACATTTTTTAAAAATGTTGGCTGAAGGGATTGGATATAATTTATAAGGCTTTTTAAGTGGCCAGGTGTTTTAATCTTGTGTTTCTATTGAAATGAAGAGGGAAAAATGTGGAGATCTGGAAATTGCTTCAGACTGTGATTTGGGGATCCGCTGTGGTGGTGGCATCAGTGGTGGTGGTGATGCATGTGTATGTGACAGAGCGAGAGTGAGAGTAAGAAAGAGAGAGAGAGAGAGATACAAAAGGGCATTTAACACAAAGATTTGGATACCACGGACATAATGATGCTATTGCTTTGAGGCTGCAGTTCTGAAGGTAAAAATCCAGCCATTTTAACACTAACAAAAAAATTAGATAAGGCTTTACAACAATTTCATTATTTAGCTGGAAACTGTTTATGCCTCTTAAACAAAGTCTCCTACTCATTCTAATGGTCAGTGATCATTAGTATGACCATTACCATCTTTAGTCTAACAAAGAGGGAAAGAATGAATAAACTACCACCAGAATTAGATTGGGTCTCTCTGTTACTCACTCTCATGGCATCCTATGCTTTTCCTTTTAGTTTTTTATCACAACTGACTTTAGTAATACAAAGTTTCCTTTAAAGGTTGTTGGTGTTTTGTTAACATATACGCATTTGCAGGTAGTCCTTTGTAAAGTTTTACCTTTTAATTCAAATTTAGATCTTTAAAGAAAGACTGCCCATCCTTGAATTGTACAAATTAGGTATGTTTTAATAGTGTATTTTCTTTGCAATATAATGGTTCTTTGGCCCAGTACCTAAGAAAACACTGTAGTTCCACTTTCAAGATCCCACTAGCTCCAACACTCTAAGTAATCTTCCTTTCCAGCTGATACCCTGGATGGATAAATTGAAACATCCATGGGACACAGTAAGCATCATGCCTAGGGCCATAATGCCTTTAGAGGCTCATAAAGTGTTTGATTTTTTTTTTTTTTAATTAGAAAAAGGAAAAAGGATGTTTAGGTTGAAGAAAATGTTTTAATATATTAACATATTTAATTTTATACCACTTGAAAAATAGAGTTTTGAATATTTTTATGGGGAAAGGGACCTACACAGGCAAAAATGCTTAGCACCTACAAAAGTTATAATTTTGGGGGTGCCTGGATGGCTCAGATGGTTAAGTGTCTGCCTTTGGCTTAGGTCATGATTCCAGGGTCCTAGAATCTAGTCCCATGTTGGGCTCCCTGCTCAACGGGGAGTCTGCTTCTCCCTTTCCCTCTCAACCTACTTGTTCTATCTCTCTGTCAAATAAATCAATAAAAATCTTTTTTAAAAAGTTATAATGTTGGCCCTGAGGATGAAGTGAAATAGAAAGATAAAACCAATTACCCTAAGCAAATTATGAAATGAAATCCACTAGGTCTTCTCCACATACCAAACTAGCCTGTACTACAAATTTTTTATTTTATAAAACTGTAAATCCGTCTTTTTAATTTTTTTTTTAAATTTTTGAGAGAGAGAGCCTGCACATGTGAGTGTGTAGGGTTGATGGCAGGGAGGGAGAGAGAGAATCTTAAGCAGGCTCCACACATGGCACATACCCAAAAACGAGGCTTCTATCTCCCAACCTGAGATCATGGCCTGAGTTAAAATCAGGAGTGGAATGCTCAACTGACTGAGCCACTAGGCGCTCCATATCAGGCTTTTTAAGTGGAAAATTTCAGCAAAGATTATCATTTCTACTTTGTTAAAATCTTGTAAAAATCTTTTTAGAGATAAAGACTGTACTTGCTCTGATGCTACAGGAGAGAAGAATGCTTAAAAAAGCATTTGCCGAGGCACCTGGGTGGCTCAGTGGGTTAAGCCTCTGCCTTCGGCTCAGGTCATGATCTCAGCGTCCTGGGATCAAGCCCTGCATTGGGCTCTCTGCTCAGCGGGGAGCCTGCTTCCTCCTCTCTCTCTGTCTGCCTCTCTGACTACTTGTGATCTCTGTCAAATAAATAAAATCTTTTTTAAAAAATGCATTTGCCATAATTCTCCTTCTGACTTAGTTCTTCTATTGTTTTTTTCCTTTTTATATAATGTTTCAACTACATATTTCCCCATTAGTAAAATACAGCATGTATGTGTCAGTGAATGTGAACTGCACATCGATGGCAATTTTGGGAAATCCATTTCTTAATTTGTTGCTGTCATATCTTTGTCTCTGTCTCTCTCTTGTCTGACCTCCTCTGGATGACAGGTATGGCAACTCTGTGTTGTAACGACTTAAAGAAAAGTAGCAAATACAAAGGAGAGACACAGGGTCCAGCAGAATGTCAAGCAGAAGCGATAAAGCACAAGCATCATGGAAAGATGATCATCATCAAATATCCATTTAATGCCCATTTGAAAAATATTATTTTAATGCTTTCTCTAGACCAGGAATAATAATGAAGTCCATGGGAATGGGAAGTGTTCTACATCTGGCTCATTTCCTTCACTCATGACCTGTTCAATGGAGGGTGTGGTCAACAGTCCTAGAAGATTCCACCCAACTGAAGGTAGAGACGGCTATTTTGAGAAGGTGCAGTGTTGCTCAGCCACTGGCAAATTAATAAGGCATGCCATAGCTGAGAAAGATTTACTCACTATGGACGACTTTAAGTAGCCTAAAATAATCACAAACTGCTTTAAGCTAGTAGGCAGGGCCTGAGAGCATTAGAGAATTGGGCGTTTGACTGGTTAACATTGCCGTAAGGATTTGGAATTAAATAAATGGAAAATCTAGGACATGATGCTATTATAATATGGGCTTCAGTAACTGGCTGGTGTCATTTGATTATAATTACTGCCAAGATGCTTCTTTTAAAATTGAATTAGAAATATAGAATAAGGAATTTTTTCTTTGTATTATATATTTTCTTTGTATTCTTTTCTGTGTATTATAGGCATTCCATTCCTGCTCTTGAACGTAGGAAACCCATTTTTACCTTAACCTTAATTTGGACCACCAAATTTACAGTTGTGTACATACAGCTTAGATATTTATAGATGATTTTTTTCAGGCCTATCAACTCAGAAGCCCAGAGGAGGCTCTGGTTCCATCACACCAAACACTGAAATACACCTTAATATCTGTATCTATTTCACAATTTCCATTTACTTTCTCTAAGGTCATTTTAATGATCTGAAACCTGTATTGGTCCTTGGAAGTGCTGACTGAGCTTCTCCAGGCTCCCAAAGTATCTTCTGAATTTGGCTGCATATTTTTGCCTAGTGGGACCACTTTGAATTCTGTGAATCCAATTTTAATTAAAATAAATTAGCTTGACTGTGAGCTTTCTGATACTCTTAGTTGCATAGTTTTAATTATTCATATTAAGTAAAGAGCTGAGTCGAGGAAAAGCTGGTAAAGAAGATCGATACTTTTCTTGAACAAAATGGAAATATAAGGAGCTGGGAGAAGTCAGATGTAGCCAAAGTTCAAGATGTCCAGTTAATCTGACTCTAGGTTAAACAAGCATGCTTTTAAACTTGGGTTCAGTGTTGGACTCCTCTTTCTCCTAAAAAAGTAAGGTTTTCCTGCTTCCTCCAATCCTAACATCTACTAAAAACTGAGAGTGAAAATCAGGATTTAGAAATGTAATCCAGGGCATCTGGATGGTTCAGTTGGTTAAGCAACTGCCTTCGCCTCAGGTTATGATCCTAGAGTCCCGGGATCAAGTCCCACATCAGGCTCCCAACACCAAGAGGACTCTGTTTCTCCCTCTGGCTTCTCCTCTCATGCTCTCTCTCACTGTCTCTCTCTCAAATAAATAAATAAAATCTTAAAAGAAATGTAATCCAAGGCAAAGGAAGAAAAAGACTGTTTTTGCTTCATGAGAAACCATCTTGAGGCTCAGTGTCGGAAGTATGTTTATTTTGTTAGTCCATTGACAATATTCAGTGATCCTTGCCTCATTTTAGCTTTTTCATCCAATATGGAACTGGATGGAATAACAACAACAAAAAAGTATACCTGAGACCGAGGAGAAAATGGGAAAACCTGGGGAGGAAAAATAATGCATTAGCTAAAGAAAGAGAGCAGAAAACAAGAGTCTAGGTCCTGGGAGATGCAAGAGAGACAGCCTTGTAAGGTATCCAGTGCCTTTTCCAAAATTCCTCATCTTCTGGTAAACAGAAGATAATTTAAAAAGAGCAGAGAGGCCACTTCCAGACTCCACTGGATGTTTTCCCCACCTCACCAAGGCCACACAATTCCTGTGTACCCCGTACGGTTTAGGAATGTGATTCTTGAGCCTGAATTCAAGGTTTGCATCTTCCTCCAGACTTCATGTATGTGCCTAACCAGCAAACAGGCAAAGTGGTTTAAAAATCACTCTACTAGAACTCTTTTGTGATTTTAAGGAGTAATGCTAGGGTAAGTGAATTTCAATTTATCCTATTTAACCTAAGCCATCTAAGGAAAAGGATAAATAGCTCAATTTTCTTTTCTCTGTATACAGTATCAAGTCTTTCTGGAAAGACATTAGTCTGATGCCAGAGTTTAGGTATTTTGGAGAAAACACATAAATATAATTTTAGGGCCTTAAGATAATAGGTCCAGAGGAAGCGCTAATCCCAGGCTCAGGGGAGGGACTTTTTGGCCCAATAAAGAAGCTGGAGATGCAGGGATCCTCCTGAGTTTGAGTTACAATGTTTTCTTGTTGGCTGCGTGAGATTACAGGTGTTCCCTAGGGTGGATTTACTTCTAAGTGTGCGCTCGTAGTAACATGGCAGGAAGGATGAGCTTCGGCTTGGTTGTATAACATGGATGTTGTGCAGAGTAATAGGATATGAGCTCCCCCACTGTACCACAATTACAAATCAAAAGCCCTACCAGAACCCATAGGGACTGAAATCATAATGGAAATTTGAAAATCAGGGGAACTGGGTAAACCATCCAACTAACTCTCCCTTTAAATAGCCAGTTTGGCCTAATCTGAAGACGGATTGGACCTGAAAATTAGTTATAGATGTTGAAAGGTAAATGACCCTGTAGCCACGACAGTTGTCCTGGGCCTGGTATGATTTCTAATATAAGGATCATTTTTAAAATCTTGATTGAGCGAGATTGCTCATCAGGAAAATACATCTTTTCTTTATTTTTTTCTAACTGTGCTTATATTTTGAGTAGGTGATTGATCTGCCAATTTCAATATTCAAAACCTACAAAAAGACCTGTAGTTAAAAACTCTCCCTTCTATTCCCATGCTCCACCCCGGCCCCCATCACCTTTCCTCTAAGGCCACTAGCATTATCAGTTTCTCATGTAGCTCGCCAGAGCTGTTTTGTTCTTACACTAGCAAACATTTATTAGCCTCACTCCTTTTTTTTTTTTGCATACATAGTCATATACTGCACATACCGTTTGGCATCTTGCTTTAATATAATGTATCTCGAAAATCATTCCGTTTCAACACACAAAACACTTCCTCGTTATTTTTAAATGCCTGCAGGTTGTTCTGATCTAAGACTGTAGCATTCTACATGCTATTTCTCTCATATTGAGCGACATTTAAGTTGCTCCAATCTGTGACTGCTGCAGCACTAATGCTTTAATGAATGTTCTACACGCATTATTTTGCATGGTGCAAATACATTTGGAGAATAAATTTCTGGAGAGAGAAATGCTTGGTCCTGGTACAAATGTATTCGTAGTTTTGATAGGTATTGCCAAATCACACTCCACAGAAGTTGTAAAAATGTATGCTCCATCCTTCATTGATAAAGTTATTAACTGTTTTGACGTTGCTGGTCTTGTATATGAAAAATAACCTCTCCATTTGGTTGCATTTTGCATTTATCTTATTATGAATGGCACCGAGTATCTTTTCATATGTATAACAATACGTGCGTGTCTATTTTTGGGATATATTATACCATCCAGATGAAAAATAGATTTGTATGTCATTCTCATTCAGGTTATAGGATTAGTTTCCTGGTTAATGCAGACAACATTAGTAGTCTTTGCAGAATGTTGTTCAAACATACAAGATCTCTGGTCCCAAAATAATGGCTTAGGGAATAGATTTCACAATTAGAATTGTCTGTAGGAGGGAGCATAATATGAATATAAATTGAGATTTCTACCTTGCTCTTCCCTCCAAGCAATGGACATAATGGAACTATTGAATAAATGACTTAAGTCCCAGACCAAAATCCTCACCACTCTGAAATATTAGCAGGTTTGGGTCTGTCTGTTCATGGAAACTCCCTTTTGGGACCAGTCTTAATGGACCCCGTCTTTATGGTGCTATCTCCCTAGTCACCTTCCTCCTAGCAGATAAGACCAACGGATAGGGAAAAATGAAGTGAAGGAAATAAACTTGATCAATAAATCAGTTCAGCCTCCCTCTCCAGTTACACACTCTGTCATAACTATCAGAAAGATACTACAGATGAAGGACTTGGACATTTCTTTGTTGAAGCCCAAGTGGACATAAAAGTGAAGATTACTTGTTTCTTGGATTTATGCAATATATGATTCATGAAACAAGAAACAAAAATTTTGGGAAAATACTATAAATATGATGTTTCTCACTTATTAAATTAGATCAAGGGTTCATGACTTTCTGATTCATCAAAAATATTAAGTAAAAATGAAAATTTCCTTTGACCAAATGAAAGGCAAGTTTTGGTTAATTATGGAATGCTTAAGAGCCTAAGAAAAACTGTATGTGGAACTGAACAACTACAAGAAAAATATAACTTTAAATTACCAAATTATTTGATATTAACAATTTCTACTTGATAAGAGCTTTACTTTTCCAGTATGGGTCCCCAACCATGTTTGTTTTTATGAAAAGCAAATCTTGATCATGCTGTCCTTATGATTTAATTTACATACATTTCCCTGGTCACAGCTATCTATGGGACCTGGAAAATAAAGCCATCCATCCCTATTTAGAGCATACCTGGAAACTGCTCACAGGGCTTTCTGAACAAACTGAGAAAACTTAATTCCCATTACCAGAGACCAACAATAGACTTCAATATTAATAACACTTAATCATACATCTAGAAAGCATCTACAGGTGGACACAGCTTTATGGAAGTGCTAGACTTCCACCTGAGTAAGCCTTAACGTGCTTGATATGAGGACTAGAGCTCACACAATAATGCCTGACTGTAAATTAAATCTTTTTATTAACAGGCATAATATATGTTGGCTAATTAGACATGATTTTAAAAATAGACATAATATTCAGTAAGCATTTGTTAGCCCCCTAAGTGGTAGAGATTTCAAAATAAATTTCATTAAAAAAAATCAAATATAGTATGTATATTTTAATTTATATATATAACATGTATAATATACTAAAACATATATATAATACTATACATATAATAACATGACATATGTTATAACATATATGTTATACATACACAATATATAATATAATGTACATATGTAATACATATATTATATCTATATATGTATGTATATCATTTAATTAAAACAACAGATGGAAAAGCCCATAGAAATTTTAAGA
Organism: Mustela nigripes; assembly: GCF_022355385.1. Taxonomy (NCBI): domain Eukaryota; kingdom Metazoa; phylum Chordata; class Mammalia; order Carnivora; family Mustelidae; genus Mustela; species Mustela nigripes. The sequence continues at coordinate 166,051,659 of NC_081559.1, forward strand.
TTCAGACCCTGCAGAGTAAATCAGAGAAAACTAGACTGTTTTAAGTCTCTACATGGAGCTAAATAGTATTTGGACATATAATCTTCCTAGATTTTACCAGGACCATCCAATTTTTTTTCAAGATTTTATTTATTTATTTGACAGAGATCACAAGTCAGCAGAGAGGTAGGCAGGGGTGGGGGGTGGGAAGCAGGCTCCCCGCTGAGCAGAGAACTTGACCTGGGGCTGATCCCAGGACGCTGGGATCATGACCTGAGTAGAAGGCAAAGGCTTTAAGCCACTGAGCCACCCAGTGCCCTGGACCATCCAATTTTAAAAATTCCGTGGAAAAGGTGCATCTGGGTATCTCAGTCAGTTCAGTGTCTGACTCTTGATTTCAGCTCAGGTAATGATCTTAGGATCATGGGATTGAGTTCCATGTCAGACTGTGCATTTGAGGGGAGTCTGCTTAAGATTCTCTCTCTCCATCTGCCTCTGCCCCTCCCCCACCTTGTAATCGTTCTCTCTCTAAAATAAATAAATAAATAAATAAATCTTTTTTAAAAAATCCATGGAATGAGGAACTAGGTCAAGTGAGAATGTCTGGTCACATTAGATTATATAATGAATGAGCAGTGCTCTGGTATGATTTGAAATGTGTAAGTCAGTCAACATTTAATTGTCGGTCAGACTTCATTCATGTTTAAGAGATAGAGGCTGTTAAGTCATAAGAAGTAGTTAGCCAAATAATAAAGTTTGATTTAATGGACTTAGAAAGTACAAAAATTTTCAAAATACATCATTAAGACCTCACCTCCCTAGATTATGCCTTTAGTTCTGGAGTAATATATTTCCTTTTTTTATTGTGCACAAATTAGAAGTATATATTTTGATGAGTTACCATGAATGGAATACACCTGTGTAACTACCCCTGAAACAAGAAATAAAATATGACTACCATCCCTGAAGGCTTCATGTCCTCGTGCAATTTTAGAGTCTGCCTCCTCTGCAAATCCAATCTGATTTCTAACACACTTTCACCTGGCTTTGTTCATTGTAAATGGAATTGTAATCCTGTATTCTTTTGTATCTGGCTTCTTTGTTCAGTATTATATTTGTGAGTTTCCTCCATATTGTTTCATGGTCTTATAGATTATTTATTTCAATTATGGTATAATTTTTTAGGGTATAATTTTGTCAATAATCAATAACATCATAAGTATGCAGAAAGAAGTGAGATCTGCTGCGAATGATACAATAGCCACTCTTCAAGCCTTGGTAGGACCAATACATTTTTGATGATCCAGTCAATACACTTGTCAGCACTATGTTTTACCTATCCGCACTATGTTTACATACACAGTAGTCTCCAGTGACCTGTTTAACTCTTGTGGTTGGAAGTCAAAAATCACTGCAGGATAGATAGAAATATCTGGCTTTGCTCTAGGAGACCATTATTGCCTATTCAACTACTCCTCTATCTATGGGAAAAGATTTAGCAATTCTAACAGTTGCTCAGGAAATGAGTGACAATGTAATTAAAGCATCTACTATTAATATCAGTAACCCTCAGAGGACCATATCTTCTGTTACGGAGACCCTAATTAATAGTGTAACTTTTATAACTAGAGAAAATGTTGCTTTTGAGAATGAAGTTACAGTATTTGGATAGAAATCACAGAGCATCACACTTGAATTTATTGGGCTCAGAAAGAAAAGGACCTATTTCAATTTGTAAATCATCTTAATCTGTATCTTACATTTGTATAAAATGGAGAGGTCATAGAGGTGAATGCTTTATGAGCACAACAATGGTACAAATATATGTAACAAATTAGTAGGCAATTTAAAACTTGTGAATGGATGACCCTAAACTACTGAGGAAAATGCACTCTTGCCTAGCAACCCTCAGCCTTGCTGTGATAGGGCTGGGTGTCTATTTTTAGTTATCTCTGCTACTGAGCCAGATGAATGCCACCCCCTTCTTTCACTTTGCTTTGGATAATGGCCAAATACCAGGATTTACTATTCTTTAAATAGACTGCTCCCATCTGTTCACAATCAATAGGGAAAAAATTGAGATGTGGAATATACCATGGTCTCTTGGCCATTCCTGTCATATCAGACTGAGAGGGGTTTAAGGTATTTGTAATGTGACTTTACCTCCTTTTTTGAACATACGGTATTGGTAAAACACCCTTAAGATGGTATGTTATAGTAGAAAATAATTTATATAATTTATAACAGGGGAAATAAAAAGCATCAGATATTTTTTTAATGTGTCTGTCTTTCACAATGCCCTAAGAATTTTTGCATGTAGCTAATTTGTGCTCTCTACTATAGAGTAGAAAACTGTCTCTCAGTGCCCAAGTGAGAAAGGGAAAATGGTGACTGGCTATAGTTTATTCAGCTTTCCCTAGATTATGCTAGGGTAACAAACAATCCCAAAATACCAGTGGCTTATAATAACAACGTTTATTTGTTGTCTATGTTATATGTTGCCCAGAAGTGAGCTATGGCTGTGCCCTGCTCTAAGTTCTAAGAGAAAGGAGTAGCTCTTACCTGGAACATGTCATTCTCACAGTGAAGGGAAAGGAACAATAACAGAACTTTAAAATGGTTCTTAAATTTATTTCTCAAACATTGCATACATCACCTATGCTCATATTCCATTGGCTAAAGCAAATCATTACAAGTTTGAGAGCCGAGGGGCAGGAAGAATAGTACTTTTACAGGAAGGAACACCAAGGAGAAGCCTGGTGGACAACAGCCAGATGGAAAGAGACACCGACATTTTGGAAAGTATATATCATCTTGGATATGAAAGAAAAAAGCAGTTTATCTCAAGAAGGAGATTCTGTGGTGGGAACAACCCAGAGCATTTGACCATAAATACCCCCCCCCTTTTTTTGTCTATCCTCTCCTTCTGAAACAGCTGGTTGCTGAAACAGTGAGGGACTTTTTAACTGAATTCTGACTAAATCTTTAGAACAAGGAGAATGAGCTGGCAAGTGGAATCCTGACAAGTCATGAGAAAAGAATAAGATTATTCTATTTTTTTTTCCTTAAGAAAAAAAGGGACTTGGTTTTAAAACACTTCTGACTGAGAGTTCTCTTTTATTACTTTTTTAAGATTTGATTTTATTTTAAGTCATCTCTTCACCCAATGTGGGGCTCAAACTCAAATCTCGAAATCAAGAGCCACATACTCTAAGTACTGAGCCAACCAGGCACCCCAGGAGTTATCCTTCAGCATGCTGAACCTTTCACTTGCTTTCCTGGAAAAACAACTTAGAAATTAACTTGGACCCTCACAGGAAACAAATAACTGCTCCTCCATTTTTTTTTGAAATCCCGTTATATAATATTCCCTTTGACAGAATAGTCACACATACACAACATCTGGGCTTTACTCTTAAAACTACAACTTCCAAAAAACAAATAAATAAACAAACAAACAAACCTGATCATATGTTCTCTTCCCTCCCTAGTCCCTTGGAAAGGATTCATTCATACAACTTGGCTCATGTGTCCACTCAGAAACCAATCCACCATGCCCGGGATGAGGAAGAGGTCAGAGACATAAGAACGTATGATTGCCTTTGAACTCAGTGCCTATAGCTCATCTTGCAGCTTCCTTCTTGGCTCTTTTTAAAGCAATTTATTTCAGATTTTTTTTCTGTTTCTTTCTACATTGTATTGTATAAACAACCTCAGATGTGATTGCTGGAGATCCAGCTCCACTTTCTTGACCAGTATGTTAGGATGAGGACACACCCATTCCTAATAATGAACAATTTTCTAAAAAAATATTTAGAACATCTAATATGTAGAGAAAATATCAAAACTAGAATAAATGACCTTATAGGCTTCTTTTTTAATTTATTCACTTATTCATTACTCATTCATTTATGCATTCATTCAGCAAGTATTCATTAAGTACTTTATTTAATATGCCAGACACAGAGCTAGGTGACTTATGATTCCTGTGAATATACAAAAAGTGTGACCTATTTTAATGGTCATTACCACAAGATCAATGTATCTCACTCCTTTTGAAATTCTAAGTCCTAATTTTAGGAAAGTGGCTGGGAACCTAGTCTAACAACTCACTTATTCTTGTGAAGTAATCATTTGGGACAACTTTTTAATACATTAGTTTGGAAAAATATATCAAGAGTCAAAAAATGTTTGTATAATTGACCTAATGATTTGTATTTAAGGATTTATTCTAAAAGAAAAATGTTCAAAAGATGTTTATTTTATCACTATATTTATTATAATACCTTAGAAACCACCTGACTGGATAAAAATAAGGGAATAGCTAAGAAAATTTAGGATATCAATTAAATAAAAGATTATGCAATTTTTAAAATGACACATGGAATATTGGTAATGTTTCTGTATATATGATATGACCATTATATAACCATTACATGACCATTAAAATAGGTCACACTTTTTGTATGTTCACAGGAATTGTAACTTACCTAGCTCTGTGTCTGGCATATTAAAGTATTTAAGTGGCAAAGCCAGAATACAAAAAGATCAAATCACTATGTTGGATATTATTTAAAATTTAATATATAATCCAAACTGAACAGTAAATACAAATAATACAAATAATTATGTTTGCTGTTAGTATGTTCAATCACAATGTATTTAATCATATTGTTTCCCAAAGTGACATTTTGTGAAGGATCAAACCAAATACTATGTAGGTCTTAGGTGTATTAATTTATTTTGGTTTTGTACCTTTTTATAAAATCACAACTGATTTTTCTTGGTGGTGATAATGCACTTAACTATTATATCAGGGTGATATGCACTGCTATAACAAATTTGTCCCCAAAATTTGTATTAGGTCAAATACCTAATAGGTCAAAGGGAGCTCATGTATTGCTCACATAGCAGCCTGACTCAAGTGTTCTGATTTGTGGGACGATCTCTACACACAGTTATGTGGCACTCAGGCTGATAACTGCCCTGCTCTCTCTAAGAGTTTCAGGATGGTTTTGGTGGCTGCCATCTCAGTGATAAAAGAGAAGACTGGGGAATGGGGGAACCCATGGAGACGATTTTTATGGAGCAAGCCTCACTCATCAGTTCCGCTCCCATTCCACTGGCTAAAATCCAGGACTTTGTACATACCTGATTGCAAAGGAGACTGCAAAACGAAGATTTAGTATGTTCCTAGGAGGAAGGGTAAATTAATCTCCTTGAGGTTGTAGCAATCTCTGCCCAAACCCAAAGTTTATTTGGTTCCAGATTATGGTTCCCTTACACATTTTCTTGATAATGTGTGTATAAACTAATTGGTGGTGAGTTGGATTGCAGTAAGAGCTAGCTGTATTAGAGAACCTGCTGTGTCAGGCACTAGTGTGTGTGTGTGTGTGTGTGTGTGTGTGTGTGTCCACAAAAACCAGGACACAAATGTTTATAGCAGCTTTATTCACATTTACTAAAACGTGGAAGAACCAAGATATCCTTCAGCAGGAAAAATGAATGAACAAACTGTGGGACATTGATAGTGGAATATTCTTCAGCAATATAAAGAATGGAGCTAGTAAGCCAGCAAAAGATATGGAGGAAACTTAGATACACATTGCTACGTGAAAAAAACAATCTGAAAAGGCTATATGCTATATAATGCCAACTACGTGATATTCTGAAAAGATCAAAACTATGGAAACAGTAAAAAGATTAGCAGTTTCCGGGAGTTTGAAGGAAGGAGGGTAGAAGAATAGGTGGAAAGCAGGGGATGCTTAGAGCAGTGAAACTATTCCATATGATACTGTAATAGGGAGTAGGTGTTGGACATTTGCCAAAACCCATAGTTTACGCAATATAAACTATGGGCTTGAGTGAATAATAATGCAACAATAGTGGCTCATCAGTTGTAACAAATGCACCACAGTGATGCAAATAGTTAATAATAGAGGAGGCTATGCCTGAGAGGGGAAGGGTGAGATGCCATATGGAAACGCTCTCTACATTTTGATACATTTTTATATAAACCTGAAAAGCTCTTAAAAATTGCCTATTATTTTTAAATATGGAATGACAATAAGTTGACTGTTCTTCGCTCTGATTCTGTTTCTTAAATAGTCAGTTAATTGTTTCCCATAATTGGGGCACCTGGGTGGCTCAGTTGGTTGAGTATTGGGCTCTTGATTTCTGCTCAAGTTGCAATCTTGGGGTCTTGAAATCAAGCCCTGTACTGAGCTCTGCACTCAGTATGGAGTCTGCTTGTCCCTCTTCCTCTGCTCCTCCCCAGCTTGTGTTCTCTCTCTCCTTCTCTCACTAAACTAACTAACCAACTAACTAAATACATAATACATACGTACATACATACATACATACAATGTTCAAAAAAATGTTTCTCGAAGTCTGTTTTATACCTTCTCTGGTAAACAGATGATATTCTTTCCCCAGATTTGTCTGAACAAATTCTATCAGGGAATGAATAATGGGGATGTCACTTTGGTCACCAGAGCTGGGATAAGGTTACTCCTCCTGAAACTTGAAAAAGTAATCTTGGAAAAATTAAAATGAAGGTATACTTATTTAGATGGAGCAAACTCAAAATGTAAGTTGGAAATTAAAATTTTAGGGGTGCCTGGGTGTTTCAATGGATTAAGCCTCTGCCTTCGGCTCAGGTCATGACCTCAGGGTCCTAGGATTGAGCCCTGCATGGGGGTGGAGGAGAGCAGGGAGCCTGCCTCCCCCCCCACCCGCCTGCCTCTCTGCCTACTTGTGATCTCTGTCTGTCAAATAAATAAATAAATAAATAAATAAATAAATAAATAAATAAATAAAAATCTTTTTAAAAATTAAAATTTTGAGGTAACATCAATTTATGAAATTAGTATCTAGGAAATTAAGAGAAAAGCTCCATTGAATTTAACCCAAATTATACAAAACAGAAGCAAAATCAAACCTGCAAAATGATCCTGTGACTATAAACACAACCCTAGTATTTGATGAAGTATTATCATTGCTGTACCCTTTTTGAAAAGTCATTTTTGGAAGACTCTGCCTTTATTAATGCTAAAATTAGGTCTAAAATAGATCTTCTCATGTTTGCTGCTGCTCCTAATAAAAAAGTGTGGAATTTCTTTTGAGTTAATTAATCAGATCTGGGTGAACTTCTCCAATTTTAGATTTTCTCACTGGTGAAAAGTGTAGGAAGGAGACTCATTTCTCTGAATAATGCATTTGGCACCAATATTTTTAATATCTTACAGTGAAGTAACATCACATATATTTAGGGACATTCCCTTGTAGAGTTTGAAAGACTTGGTCTCTCTTCAGTTCTAAGCTCATATACTAGTCAGAAGGAAATTTCAAACTGTTTCCATTCTTGGTGGTACCTCTCTGAATTCCTGCACTAGGCCAACCTATTCCTGTCTCTTCCTGTGCATTTTTAACTTGATCCTTCAGATTCCAGACCCCTCCAGGACTATTTCTTAGAGACTTTCATAGCCCAAGTACTAAAGTCATAGTATGTGTTTAAAATATACATGTACTGGGGCACCTGGGTGGCTTAGTGGGTTAAGCTCTGCCTTTGGCTCAGGTCATTATCTCAGGGTCCTGGGATTGAGCCCCACATTAGGCTCTCTGCTCAGCAGGGAGTCTGCTTCCTCCTCTCTCTCTCTCTACCTGCTTCTCTGCCTACTTGTGATCTCTGTCTGTCAAATAAATAAATAAAATCTTTAAAAATAATAATAAAATAAAATATACATGTACTGTTGATCAAAACAGTACTCAACTTTTTGAATTCTAAGAAATATACTCTCAATGTATTTTAAGAGTTGATATTACCATTGAAAAAATTCATTTCTTGACTAACTGAAGAATCCTAGCATCTTTATAGCATGGAGGATTATAGCATTGAGGATGCTAGAATCTCTAAGAACTAGCTCCTTAAAAGTTCATTTTTAACCAGGTCATAATCTGTCATATTAACATACAGAATTGAGAGGCTCAGGAATAACAATACAAAATTCTAAGAAATTCTGAGTTGACCTCTCAGATTTAATCCACTTTAATCAGTTTTAATCCTTGACTGTGTTGATATAATAATGAATCACCATTTATTTGCACTTGCTAAGAACCAGACAATAGGCTACTATATTGTATTTATTCATGCTATTTTATATAATGACCACTATATAAAGATAACCATTAACTTGCAGTGGCTTCCTCTTTTACTTGAATAAAACCCAAAGTCCTTGCCATGGTCTCCTAGACCCTCCTCAGAGTTACCTCATTTTCCTCCTTCCTTCTCTTTGTATATTAGTTTACTCACCTTTTTTAAGTGTCTTCCAACATTGTACTGAGATCTTTCTAACTTCAGCACCTTTGCACATGCTGTTCCCTGTGCCTGAAATTCCTGTCCTCTACTTTCCCCTAGCTCACCCCTGCTCATTCTCTCAGTTTAGTGTACCAGTCACTTCTCCTGAGGGGCCTTCTGTGACACTTACCCAAGTCTTAGTTTAGTTCCTCTTTGCATCATCTCTCATGAAGTATCCATTCTTGGCCTCTATAATCATTCATCAAAACTTGTGATTATTTACTTAGTTGCATATTTGGGTGTATTCCCTATCTCTTTACTAATCCGTAAGCTTAAGGAGGACAGGGGCTACTTCTAGTTTATGAAAGACACTTCCTAGTATCTACTGAGTGGACAAATTCATACATCAAAGAGGAATTACAGTTATATCATTAAAACATGATACTTTCTAACTTATAATATTAAATGACTTCATTACATAATAATTATCCCAAAAATGTTATTAAAAAGTTATTCTATGTCTAACTACAATAGCCTCTTGCCCTTTATATAACTTAAACAATTCTAAAATAATCTCTTATTTCATGGTTAAAGTGGTGGTTATTTTCCCTAGAATGAAAAGCCATCTGTGAAGCAATCCTTGAACTTTGGGGAATTCCTCCCCTTGGGGGGAATTGAAGAAAATAATCAGAATATCAAACATGGAATACTGCAAAACAGCAAGCTGGAAACAGAAAACAGAAATAGTCTTGTGGAATCATTTTATCATAAGCATCCTTTTGTAGGTGGCTAGATTTCAGCTAGTTTCAAAAGGCCTTCTCCAAATATTCCTACATTGGGATCTCTAGCTTAACAAAAAAAAAACTTCATAGCACTCATATTTGCAATTATTTTATAAACTTTGAATTGATATTTGGCTGTTTCATTTCTTAGCTAACCAAATAGATGTAGTACTTCTTGTAGAAAGTAGAGGCTGTCTCTTAAACTTCTTTATACTCTCCCCAGTGCAGTGCAATGCACAAGGATTGCACGTTAATTGCTTGTTAAATAAATTATTTCCTAATTATTTTATTGCACTGAAGAGTCCAGTGCAATGACTAGCAAATAGTTTTGACTCTGCTGTTTTCACTGGAAGTAGAAGATAATTACAGAAAAGTGTGTGGAGTTTGCACAGAGAGAATTTTCCATGGGGACTTTATATGTATTGTATATCAATTATGTGCCAGAGTTTTTTAATAGATATTTATCTCCTTTGATACTCCCAACAACCTTATGAAATTTGTATTATCAATATTATTTTGCTGTAGAAGGAACCAAGTCTGTTAGTTTTGAAGACCAACTAGCTAATGAGAGTTGTAACTGGAACTCAAACCCAGACCTATCTGATTCCAAGGCTGCTCTGTTGACTACCTGTGAAGAACCAAAGAACGGAAATGACTATATCATGGGGGATGGAGAAGTGGATGGTTGGAGAGAAAGGAAATAAAAAGGGAGGAAATGGGATCTCCATTTATAAGTGAAATAGAAATCTAAAGAGAAAGAAGCTGTCACTTTTCATCTCATTTCTGCTAAGGGTAAGATTACATCATCAGCAGATAATACAGTAATCCCCGGAACAGAACAATTGCTAAGGCCATGCGGCAACTGATAGAGCTGCCTGTGAATATCTACAGATCAGGAAGAGGTTCCCATAGTGACAGACCAGGGAAGGTAAGGCAGAGAGGAGTGACCTATCAGTGGCATATCAGGGAGCTGGTTGGCAGTCTGGACAGAATAGGCATTGCTCTCTCCCTCTCAGGCTGCTGTGAACCAAGGAAAGGACTCACTGCAGCCTGAGATGTTAAGGATTAAAACAGTTTGGGATTTTTTTTTTTGTTGTTCATATAACCATCAATTGACTTGAAGGTTTTTAAATGTATTAATTTTATATTTATTAAAAAAAAATTTAATGTAGCAGTTAGGGTACGAAAAGATTGTAAGTGCCTGTTCTGTAGTTCAGATATTCTCGGCTCATAGGAGGAAGAGGAAATCATGCTAGCACTAACTGATAGAAATGGTTATTTTTGATCTCACAAGAAGGTATCCTAATAAAATCTTCGTTCATATTATATGTCATTACATAAAAATAATGAATATATGAATAAATGAAATATAAAGTAAAATTCCCAGAAAGTACAACTAACAGGCAACTAGGTTCATATTTGCAACAGGGAATTCTCAGTAAGAAAAAAAAAAATCTAACTCAAAAAATTATCTGGGTATTTTTTCTGAGTTTCACTGTGAAAATGCAGAATTTTTATTTGACTTATTTCAAAAATCACTAGAAGTTGAAAATACCAATTCACTTGCTCTCTACATCATTGTTAGTGGGAATAAAAATTGAAGAGCTGGGGTGCCTGGGTGGCTCCGTGGGTTAAAGCCTCTGCCTTCGGCTCAGGTCGTGATCCCAGGGTCCTGGGATCAAGCCCCACATTGGGCTCTCTGCTCTGCAGGGAGCCTGCTTCCTCCTCTCGCTCTCTGCCTGCCTCTTTGCCTACATGTGATCTCTGTCTGTCAAATAAATTTTAAAAAAAAATTGAAGAGCTATCATTTCTGCTCTTTGTAAAAGTCATTGTGAAATTCTTCAGAACATACTTTAGAGATCATGATGTTACTACTGTAGATATTACCATCATGATTTCAAATCACTTGCACATAATTAAAGTCTAAGGTTTTAAAATATATATGTATATGTTTTTGTTTCAAGTTTTTATTTCAGTTCTAGCTATGTTAACATATAATGTCATATGTCGTATTGGTTTCAGGATAGAATTAGATGTTTTTGAAAACTTTATTCCTCTAAATACTTCTTGGTTCAGACTTTTAAAAATGTGTATAGTTTTACAAGACTTTTTCTGAACTGCTCTAAGCTATTAGAGTGTGACATTTTGATAATGACTTTTTTTATATGGAACTCCGCGCTGGCAGTAAACAAGAAAATGAAGCGGATGAATTTAGAGCTGCAGAATTTATCTACTCACTGGAGAACCCAAATGTCTGAAGCAAAATGAAAACTGCAAGTCCTGCTCTACCCACTTCCTGAGGGCTTACAATGGCCTTTTTTCTCAGTGTGTTCTAAGGAAGAATACTGCTATAAGATATGCATTGCCCAAACTTTGGTGATTAAAAAACAAAAACAAATACAAACCAGGGAAATGTTGCATATTAGATCTGCCCTCCATGTGAGTCCCCATGCACAGTTAGCTCACTAGAGGCTCCAAAGGGTGTTGAAGTCAAGAAGCTTGTCAAGAAGCTTATCTTGTGATGCCTGGTGTTTCCTAACCTTATTAAACAACAAAAACCTTTTCTTTTCCAGAAAGAATGTTTTCGTTTCCTTCAGACCTCAGAGTCCAGGGAACAAACTTTGTAGAATATTGTTGTACAGGTTTCATATTAGTCAAGGTTGTCTAGAAAAACAGAGGGAACGTGGGAGGAGGGAGAGGAAGGTGGAGGGGACTGGAGGGGAGGGGGAGACAGAGGGGAGGGTGTGAGAGAAGGAGAAAGTAGTTCAAGCAGTTAGGAAGCCTGAGAAGCTTCATGATCTGCCATCTGCAGGCTTGATCCCCAGGGAAGCCAGTGATACAATTTAGTCTGAGTACAAAGACTTGAGAACCAGAGGAGTCAATGAAATAACTCCCAGTCTGAGAAAAGGAGATGAGATGAGGTATCCCAGCTCAAATACTGAGGCAGGAAAAAAAGGCCAAGTTCATCTTCTTCTGCCTTTTGTTGTATTCGAGCCCACAGGGGACTGGAGAATTCCCACCCACACTGGGGGAGGCAGTGGACTTTACTGAGTCCAGGGACCCTAAATGCTAATCTCATCCAGAAACACCTCACAGACACTCTGAAAAATGTGTAATCTAGGCGCACCATGACTCACTCAAACTGACACGTAAAACTAACCATCACAGAGTTTAATTTGAGGTCTGTGACATGAACAACCAAAACAAACAAAAAAATCATAACAAGGATAATAAAGGGTTAAAACAACGGTAACTCGAACCCATTCAAACCATTTAAAACCCATTTGTGGCTCAAATACTTGCATGATTTTATGTGCCCAAACTATTTATACTTTTTAGAAAGAAAACAAGTCCCCAAAATGTGAAAGAATACACTGTTATTCTAACTGGGCTTAGCTTGACTCGTTATTAAAATGTCACTGTCATTCTAAAGCTATGCTATGGGTTTCATGGATGTCCCACATATCTTTTCACACAGACATAAATGGGTTTCATACTGTGTAATTTTCTTATATGCAAAGAGTGACCCATAGCATAAAGAAGCATTTTCTTTCCAAGTGTCCATTTTCCCACATTCTATTTATTCTCATCGAGCTTTTGACAAATTTTCACACAAGTGTGAAAACATGTATCACAGCCAGTATCATCTGAGCAGAATGAGCAAGCTAGTGCTTCAGCTGTCCAACGCCTTCATCAGTACAAAGCAAGATAAAATTTGACCCGACCTTTCACACACAGTTCCACTCTCTTCCGTGATGTCAGTCTGGCTCTGAACATACAAACAGATGCAGAAATTGACATTTTGCTGCCAACAGTGAATCTAACAAAAAAGAAAACCAAGAGAAGATATACTACCTTTAAGATCACAGCCCCCAAGGAATGCTCATCGTGAAAGTAGTTATGAAAAGGTCGATCATTATTTGTAGTTAAATTTGGGCAACTGGGCAGTGAATCTAGTTGAAAGGAGAAGCACATGCAGAAATGAATGGGTCCATGATACATGCTTTGGCCAATGTTATCTGAAGATGTTTTTGAATAAAGAACCCAAATCTTATGGGTCATGAAAAGATCAAATCACCTTGACTGAGCTGTAGAGAAGAAACCAAGAGGCACAGCAATCTGGGAAATAAACACAATCAGTGGGGTTGGTTTTTGTTTTTTTGTTGTAGTGGTGCGCACTTTGACAGTGTTTCTTTCTGAGGTTGCACTCAAACTAGATAACCCCATCTTTTTGCATCAAAACTAGTATTTTTTAGATATAATTCTGCATTGGTTTTGCTATTGTTCTATAAAGGGGAAAAAGCAGGGGGAAAGCACTGCACCTGGGTGGCACAATCAGTTAAGCATCTACGGGGTTTCTGCTCCAGTCGGGATCTCAGGATCCTGGGACTGAGCCACAGGTTAGGCTCTGCGGTGAGCACAGAGGCTGCTCTGGACTTCCTCTCTCTCTCTGCTCCTCCCCACCCCCTCTCTAAAATAGGTGGGTGAATCTTTAAAAAAAGAGGGGAAAAAAAGAAAGCAAAAGAGAGAAAAGGAGGAGAAGAAAGAGAAGGGGGAAAAGAGGAAGCGGAAGTAGTAAGGGGGAAGGGCAAGGAGGAAAGAGGGAGTTTTCTTTCTGGTAGCAAAGTAATAGTAAGAAGAGTAAATTTTAATGTCTACACTCCATGCCCTAAGAAGCATCCGTCTTTCCTCTGGGAGGCTTATCCTTAAAAAGAGGGAAAGGTCTTTACAGAAAACCCCAGGAAACCTTTTATTACATCTCATTTCTTTTTTTCAATGGGTTCTCATGCCTTATCATGAGCACATTTATTATCAGCTCCTTTGTTGCCCAGGAAGCATTCAGCTTCCTTTGAAGTACTTGGACCCTATGGGAGAGATAAAAGTATTGGGACAAAAATCCCAGCATTATCAGGAAAGAAGAGGGCAGGAAAAAGATGGTGGCAACCAATATTTTCCCTTATGTTAATTTTTTTTCAAAAAGAAATATTTATAATACTACGGTTTGTATCCCTGTGTATTGTTCAATGAATTAACGAGGTCATCAGTCTGAGGTGGCTCGAAAGCAGGGGCTGCCTAGGTAAGAAAACCCAAACCTAATCTTGTAAATGCCTCATGGTTACAAAATCAGAACCAGTCATAAACAGGGATCTACACTTTAAGCTATAGCCAGTCAAATCATTTCCTTTGTTTGGGCACCGGCTCTGCTTACATTTCCTCACTCCTCTCCATGGAGCTCTCCTAACCACTTCCATTTTGGTACTGCCCAATTGCAATTAAGCTTTACTCAAATAAACTCTTAAAAATGTTAATATACCTCCACTCATCTTTTAATAGTATTTATTCCCTTTCCTTTTCTTAGTGTTTTTTGTAAAGATCCTGTTGAGCTCAGCTGGGCCAGAGGGACCCAACTGACATTAGTTTGCTTTTAAAAAAAAAATATACTTGAGCTCGAGCATTAACGAAGGAACACTGTGGTGCCGGGAAGATGGTGGCAGTGACCAGGGAGGTGGTGAGGGTTGCGTAGTCAGCCACTCTTACCCCATGACATAGAGTTTCTTCTTGGTCATGGAATATTGTGTGTTCTTGCTGTCCCAACATTCAGTCATCCTTCTGCTCATCATACCACGCTCGCTTTTCGTAACGAAACACCTCTCCCCATTCTCAGTCTATGGGGTTACCTTGGGTTGACCAATTCTCAGACTCTGTGGGTTCCTACATAATTCAGACTTGGTCAGTCAAAACACCACCTTCCCCTGGCCACAGCAATTGGCTTAGGGACAGGCATGAAACCAAAGTTTGGCCAACAGAGCCCCAAAATCAGCCTCAACATCTTTTTCCATCATAGTTGATTACTTTGCTGCTTATAGCCTAGAACAACCCGTGGTCAATATGGCCACTATATAGAGTTTTCTTGATGGTGAAACTAACATAAAAATAAAGTATAGTCATCAGGCTGAGATAGAGAGTGCCTGGTGAGCCTGATGAGGTTGTTTGGATCCAGTTATGCATAAAATTAATGTCCTCAAACTATGAGGACATTAAACCTCAAACTATGGTTGAGCTTCTCTTACCATAGACTTAACCAGCTCACCTTTCTACTGCTAAACTTTGGAAGTAAATGTTTTATTGCATTAAATAAGTTTCCTTGTGCATATCCTTAGGCATTTCATGATTTCTTTCTTAGTCACTGGTGAATCTTTTTGCACAACGAAATACCAATTAATAATGAAAGAGGAAAAGGACAACGCCCTCCACAAAAAAAGCTTTCTCAATTTCCCATGCTAGAAATAATCTCCCTTTCCTCTAAATTTTCATGAGCTGTATTCCTCTAACATTTTATTTTATTTTATTTTATTTTATTATTTTCTAGCATTTTTGCTCTTTATTCAATAGGTAATGCTTCTTAATACAGAGTCTGCCTCTGCTTCAGCTTGGTATCCACACAGAATCTATTGCATTTCGCATTTCCTTCATTAAATGCTTACTTAAAACCGAAAGAGTGAAAATAAATAAATAAATAAATAATTGCAGTCAGCCACAATAGATACCACTAATGCTCTTCTGTCTTTTAAAATTTAAATAAGATTTATCTTTCCTTTTAAGACTGAAGAAGTTTCAGAAGCTTGCTCTCTTTTGAGGAAAAGAGCTAAAAGAATCCAATAAGTAAACAAGTACTGAGTTATAAAGTACTAGCCTGTAATATAATCGTCTTACTAACACTTCTTCCCTTGGCTCTGACTCCAAAATAGCTTTTAAATTACTTCCTATGCTCCTTTGGAGAGCACAGTCCTGAACTCTGCCAGACATCCCTGCCAGGGTAATTTCCAGAGGCAAGAAGAACAAAGCCAATTGTTGTGGGCAAGCACACGGCAAAGCCAGCAGGAGAAAATAGAATGTGGCGAAGGGCAACTGATAATTTGGAATTGAGATGCAAAACACCAAATGATATCACAGTTAGGTTATGAACAGACATCAAAGTCAAAAAATGGTAAAAGCAAATCACGTGTTTGGCAGAAAGCACTTCACAGGAATATACATATTTTAGAAGGCTCTCCTCAGAACTCTTCAGCTTCTGTCTCGTGACATCCGATATACATCCAAAGAGAGGAAAAATGTACAGACAAATCCCAAACTTCTGGATACAACTCATAAATTAGTTTCTCTTTTCCTTTTTATTGAAGAAAGAATTTTAAAATTCCAAATACGTACTTTCTGTCTACAGTCTTTGTGACTATTAGAGTGGCTCTTGTATCCCTCCCAACTGAGTCCTATGAGCTTGGTTCTTATCTCTCCCTCATCTTACTAATAATGAGGAAACCGAAAAACAGAGTAATGGTCACATCTCTGAGACTACCTGTCCAGAAACGCAAGTGAGGATTAGAACCCAGAGTAATGGTCACATCTCTGAGACTACCTGTCCAGAAACGCAAGTGAGGATTAGCAAGTCTTGATACTAAAACTGTGATGTCCAAGAAGAAATCTTTCAACTCAGAAAAATAATGCACAATGCAAAATGCATTAGTATACACTATTTTTGTGTTCTTGAGATCCTGAAAATAGGAAATTTTAACAATGTCTGCTTCAAAATGGTAACAGTTATAAGAAAGGTGAGTTCTGAGGAAAAGTTGGAGGGGAACTAGGGGCTTAAATGGGCTTCGCTGTGTTTCATTCCAATATTCTGATATTAGAAGATTGTAAATAGTCAGATATTCCTTTATTCTTCGTCTTCCTCATTTTTTCTTCCTCTCTGATAGATTAACAAGACAGACACTGAGGTGACCAAGAAAGCTAAATGAGATTATACCATATTGGATAAACTAGCTCATTTAAGGAAACCTTAGACTTCTTTTATTAATACAGGCATATTTAGAGAAGAAAGAAATGTTCCATAAAAAGTTTCACAGATTGGTAACTCAGGGTGAAATGAGAGAGGTAGCCAGTTGTGTTGCAGCATCATTTTAATGTTTAAACAAGGTGCTGTTTCTCGAGGAACTTTCTATAGGTCAGAGATTTTGTTGAAATAATTTATGAGATTTATACTCTCCAAAACATAATAGCACTGAATGCTGTTGTGTTTCCTATATGTATAGATGTTGAATCATCTCTCTTCCTGTACCTGACAAGAACTTTTCACACATCTGTCTACCTGACATTTCAAATTTCTAATTTGCTTTGTGAGAAAAACAAAAATTCTCTGACATACCCACTGAGTAATCTGTGTAGGAAGGAAGAAATCTGTCTGCCTCCATTTGGGAGAAAGGACTGAGGATACTGATTAAGGACATACGGGGAAAAAAAAAATTAAAAAAACCCGCAGATATAGGGAAGTAAAAAAAAAAAAAAAGATTTAAAGGCACTGGGAAGAGATGATAATAAAATTAATACCAACCAATTTATACTTAATATTTATCACTGGCTCTCTCTGGATGATTATTTCTCCATATGGGTGTCCTATTTTCCCAACTGAGTTGTGACTTCCTTTCAACTCCAGCACCTAGCTGAAGCTTTGCTCAGCACTGACTGCCAAAAATCCTTGGCTGTCTACTCATCCTAAAGAACAAATGGAGGGATTTCTTTGTTTTGTGTGTTTTTTTGTTTTTTGGGTTTTTTTTTAATGCCTAAAGACAGGATTTCTCCCTACTTACTGTGAAAGTCTTGCTAAAAAGATATTTATCCCACTGGGAAAAGGGAGGTAAGTGCTTTGAGGGACTTGAGAGAAATAATAGAGAGATGATTTACTCAAGCCGAGGCAGTAGAAGAGGGCCATAAATCCTACAAATAGCAGGACCTCAGGAAAATGGCAGTTTCCTACATGCTGGGTGAGAAGAGAATGAGAGATCTGTTGGCTCTCAAACACCCAGATCTTCCTGGACACTGGCTGTTGGAGCAGTAATCAGTGTAGATCAATGAAAAATGGGGACTTGAGTTGTACTATTCATACAACATACAGGGCCTTTGTAGGACTCTCATGAGGGAGAGTTCCGGGAGTATCGAAGGCTACATTTCCCACCAGCCTGGCAGGGTGGGGACTTTGGTTGGATTAGGTAGAGTCAAAGGGAAAATCTCCTGCACAGATGTATTAACAGAATAAAAAAATCATAGCTGCTACATGTTTCAAGTGTAGCAGCTCCCCTTTCATAACATCAAAGGGGAAAGACATTTTTATGATAAAAGCCATCTTTTGGGTTGTATTGAAAAATACAAAAAAGCATAATAACATAAATAAAGAAAATATAATTTCACCATCCAAAGACAAGTTCTGAATTCATCTGAATTTGGGCTTATTATTCTTTCCTTCCTTCTATTATATATTTAAAAGACTAAATTTTCTAAGAACTTTTTCATGAAAATAGAACATTTATATAACTGTATTCATGGTTAACATTTCTACCACATTTTTATTTTTAAGTTTTAATGTAAATTCCTGTTGGTCAATATATAGTGTAGTATTAGTTTCAGGTGTGCAATACTGTGATTCAACATTTCATGCAACACTGGTGCTCATATTGTATCATTCTAGTAAAAAACTCATTTATGAATAACTTTGTAACCATATGTAAGACATCTACCTAGAGATAGCTCTGTATGTCTAAAAAGTTCTAATGCCAACAGGTCCCAACTAAAATTTCATCATTCATGAACAATTGTTTCCTACTCATCATTCTTTTGTTTTACAGCACATCTTCAAATAGGTCCTCTGGGCATGCATTGTTAGCAACCAGTAACTCCTATAGGAAATGGCACAGCATTGTGGCTTTTAAGAATATGCAATCTTTGAGGTCATGCAGCTGAGGCTTGAATTCCAGCTCTACAACAAATGATTTTGTGGCTTTAGAAAAGGTATTTAATATCTTTGAGACATAAAAATAACTACCTCTTAAGGTAACTCTGAGGATTAGATAAAACAATTTCTGATAGCCATCAAACTAGACTAAAGCCCCATAAACTCTCAGTTAATGGTAGCTGGCATTAATATTATAGGTTAAAATAACCCAGCCGCAGTTTCTGTCGAAGAGATAGCTGTAGTCAGCAATATTTTGTCCTATGTAACTCATCCTCAAAGTTCATCTACAGCTGATTAGGTTAAATGTTGGTTCTGTGTCCTAATGGTAGCTAATCTGTAAACTGATTAGAAATTAGAAAAACAACTGATCTCACAATGGCAAACAGGACCAATATCCTACTGCCATTTTGGGGAATTCAACATAGAAAATCTTGTGGATAGAAATGTGCTATGGGAAATGGATGTCTTTTGGGCTAAAAGAAAATGAGGTCAGGTAGAAAGTTGGAGCTACAGAAAATAATGGTAAATCGGTAAATGTAAAAGTCTGAGTTTTTTCCCCCTCATTTTTCCTTAAAAGGCAATTGACTTTCTTTTGTTGAAAGCAAAACAGTAACAGTGTAAGGTGAGGTTTATACCATATGTAGAAGCCAAGGATATTACACAATAATGCAAAGTACAGGCAATTGACAAGTAAATTAAGTTACATTGTTCTAAGGCTATTACATATGTGAAGTGGGAAATGCAGGTGAAAGTGAAAAGTTTGGAATAAGAGGTAGGAAGTGGAAAATATCCAGTATAGTGTGAAATGGTACAATACTGATTCAAATTAGATTCTGACAGTTTAAGAATACATTTTACTATTTAGAGTAATCACTTAAAATACAATAAATTAATAAAAAGGAAATAGTGCCATAACATCCACTTAAAAATGAAAAAGAGGGGTGCCTGGGTGGCTCAGTGGGTTAAACCTCTGCCTTCAGCTCAGGTCGTGATTTCAGGGTTCTGGGATGGCTCTCTGCTCAGTGGGGAGCCTGCTTCCCCCGCCCCCTCTGCCTGACTCTCTGCCTACTTGTGATCTCTGTCTGTCAAATAAATAAATAAAATCTTTAAACTAAAAAGAAATATAACTAAGAAATAAGTAGAGACAATAAATGTTATATTAGAAAATAGTTGGTTAACCCCCAAAAAGACAAGAAAAAAAGCACTAAAAGATCAAAAACACAAAAGCACAAATGGAAAACAAATAGGAAGATAGTGGGCTTGAGCCAAACCGTAACAATAATTTTACTGAATGTAAATGAAATTGACACTAAAAATTACAAAAAAGCAAGACCCAACTATAAGTTGTCTACAAAATTTATACATTAAATACAAAGACATACATAGAGTAAAAGCAAAAACAGTAAAGAAAGTCCTGTTATAAAAGCATAGGAGATCTGGTATTATTCCATCAATATTTATATTAATAATGTTATGAAACAGAGTAAAGAAAATTATTATTTGGTAATGAAAGGGGCAATTTATTACTAAGACATAGCAAACCTAAATATGTATAGATAATAATAGGGCAACACAATTGATGGAACAAACCCTTCAAAAGTTGAGAAAGATATCCATAGCATAACAGGAAAATTTAACACTCCATCCTCAGTAATTATGGATAAAGCATTCATAAAGATACAGAACGTCTCATCAATACTATTAACCAACTCCATATAATTAATATTTATAGAACAGTACACCAAAAACCTGCAAAATACACATACTTTTCAGTTGTACGTGAGACATTCACCACAAGTTAATATACTGGCATATATAATATCTCAAAAATAAAAAATAAATTAAATTAGGAATCAGTAAGAAGTAGACACCTTTTTACAAGCATTTGGAGCATGAACAACACACTGCTAAAGAGCCAATGGCTTGAAGCAACAGAGAAATTTAAAAATATTTTAGGGGCACTTGGGTGGCTCAGTCGTTAAGTGTCTGCCTTCAGCTTGGGTCATGGTCCCAGGGTCCTGGGATCAAGCCCTGCATCGGGCTGCCTGCTCAGCAAGGCGTCTGCTTCTCTCCTACCCCCCCTGCTTGTGTTCTCTCTCTCTCTCTGTCAAATAAATAAATAAAATCTTAAAAAATATATATTTCAAACTCAGTAGTAGTGAAAACACAACATACCAAAACATACATGATATAGCCAAAGTTGTGCTTAGTAGAAAACATAGCTTTAGAGAGCCTGTACTGGAAAAGAAGAAATTTTCAAAATCAATTGTCTAAATTACCATCTTAAACTAGGAACATAATTAAACTCAAAGTAATTAGAAGGAAAGGAATAATAAAGATAATGGCAGAAATCAATGGCATAGAAAATAGAAAAGGTTTAAAAGACAAAAGATTTTTAAGACTATGTTTTTTAGAGCAATTTTAGGCTAGAAAGGAAGGTACAGAGGTGTCTCATATATTTCCTGTCTGTATACATGCATAGCCTCCCAATTATCAGCATCCCCCCACAGAAATTTGGGATGTTGAGGTATGTTCTCTCTATCCCTGCTTTGGGTTTTTTAAATCAAGAATGAGTACAGTACTTTGCAAAATGCTTTTTCTGCATGTATTGAGAAATCACATGGTTTTATCCCTTTTTTTAATTAATGTAATACATCACTTTGATTGATTTGCAAATATTGGACCACTCTTACAATCCAGGAATAAATCCCACTTGATCGTGGTGAATAATTTTTTTCATGTACTGCTGGATACTGTTTGCTAGGATTTTGTTGAAAATTTTTGCATTCATGTCCATCAGGGATATTGGTGTAATTCTTCTTTTTAGTGGGGTCTTTGGTTTTGGAATTGAGGTAATGCTGGTCCCATAGAATGACTTTGTAAGTTTTCCTTCCATTTCTATTTTTTGGAACAGTTTGAGAAGAATAAGTAATAATTTTCTTTATTTTCTTTATTTATTTTTGAACTTTCAGAATGTTTTATTCACTGTCATGGCATGTACAATGTTGGTCCTCGTCAAAGAATTCATTTCACAACCAAAGATGCCATCCTTGCAATTTTCAGTTCTGTTGATTTGGAGATCTTTGTTCCAAAGGGCAGAATATTTTTGCCTGGAGATATAAAAATGAGTCCAGTGAATTGGAAGATGAGATCAATGTTTGGTAGAATTCCCCTGGGAAGCCACTGACCCTGGACTTTTGTTAGTTGGGAGATTTTTGATTACTGACTCAATTTCTTTGCTGGTTATTGGTTTGTTCAAATTTTCTGTTTCTTCCCGTTCCAGTGTTTGGTAGTTTATATGTTTCGGGGAATTTTTCCATTACTTCCAGACTGCCTAGTTTGTTGGCATATAATTTTTCATAATATTCTCTTATAATTGTTTGTATTTCTGTCCTGTTGCTTGTGATCCTTCCTCTCTTGATCATGATTTTTTTTAATTTGGTTCCTCTCTTTTCCTTTTGCCAAAGTCTGGCTAGGGGCTTATCAATTTTATTATTTCTTTTATAAAGAAGCAGCTCCTAGTTTCATTGACCTGTTCTATTGGTGTTTTTGTTTGTTTGTTTCTATATCGTTTATTTCTGCTCTAATCTTCATGATTTAGGCTTCATTTGCTGTTCTGTTTCTAGGTCCTTTAGGTGTAAGATTAGATTGTATATTTGAGATTTTTCTTGTTTCTTGAGTTAGGCTGGTATCGCTGTATATTTCCTTCTTGTGACTGCTTTTGCTGCATCCCAAAGGTTTTGGACCATTGTGTTTTCATTTTCATTTGTTTTCATGTATTTTCTTATTCTTTAATTTCCTGGTTAACCCACTCATTCTTTTTTCTTTCTTTTCTTTCTTTCTTTTTTTTTTTTTTTTAAGAGAGAGAGAGAGAGCACAAGCACAGGCAGACAGAGTGGCAGGCTAGAGGCAGAGGGAGAAGCAGGCTCCCTGCCGAGCAAGGAGCCTGCTGTGGGACTCGATCCCAGGACACTGGAATCATGACCTGAGTCGAAGGCAGCCGCTTAACCAACTGAGCCACCCAGGCGTCCCCCCACTCATTCTTTAGGAGGATGTTCTTTAACCTCCATACATTTGTGGTTTTCCAAATTTTTTCTTGTGATTGATTTAAAGTTTCATAATGTTGTGGTCAGAAAATATGCATGGTATACTTGTTACAAATTGATGAACCACTATCTACACATCATAATCACCTGAAGTTCATACTTTACCTTAGGATTCATTCTTGTTGTTGAATATTCTGTGAGTTTAGACATATGGGTAATGACATATACCCATAACTATAATATCATACAGAGTGTTTTCACCACCTTAAAAATCTGTGCTCTGCCTATTCATCCTTCCCACACTTCATTCCCAGGAACCACTGATCCTTTTGAAACCTCCATAGTTTTGCCTTTTCTAGAATGTCATATAGTGGAATCAGACAGTATACAACCTTCTCAGATTGTCTTCTTTCAATTAATAATATTCATTTAACATTACTTTATGTCTTTTCATGATTTGATAGCTCATTTGTTTTTAGTATGAATAATATTCTATTCTCTGGATATAACGTGGTTATCTATTTACATACTATAGGACATTTTGGTTGCTTCCAAGTTTTGGCAATCATGAATAAAGCTGCTATAAACATTTGTGTTCACATTTTTGTGTGGACATATTTTTCAGATCCTTTAGGTAAATACCAAGGGACATAATTGCTGGATTGGGTGGTAAAAGTAGTTAAGTTTTCTAGAAACTACCAAACTGTCTTTCAGCTACTTAAAGTAGCTGTACCTTTTGCATTCCCACCAGCAATAACTGAGAGTTCCTGTTGCTCTACATCCTCATCAGCATTTGGTGTTGTCAGTGCTCCAAATTGTGGTCATTCTAATAGGTGTGAAGTAATATCTCATTATTGTTTTAATCTGCATTTCCCTGATGACATATGGTGTGGGGCTTTTTTTCATATACTTACTTGCCATCTGCATATAATTCCTTTGATGATGTATCTGTTAAGGTCTTTGGCCCATTTTAAAATCTGGCTGTTTTCTTTTTGTTGAGCTTAAAGAGTTTCTTTGTATGATTTGGATAACAGCTCTTTATCAGATGTTTCTTTTGAAAATATTTTATTCCAGTCTATTTTTCATCTTCTCATTTATTATCTTATGGAGAAAAAGATTTTAATTTTAGTGAAGTCCAGATTATAAATTATTTCATTTATGATTTATGCTTTTCCCCAAAGTTCAAAATTCTGCTGATCCTTAGAAGAAAAAGCAAGTCCAGGTTGTGGGTCTTCTAAGCCGATGGTCAAACCTCCAACCTTGTTTCTCTGTGCAACCAGATCCTTCTCCCTCGAATCTGAGATGTTCTGGTCAGTGGAGACAATGTTAAGTGTCATGTTTTGTCTCCTTGTTTATTCAACTCATGTTTATTGGTGGATGCTTCATGCCTGGACATGCTTTGAGTGTTGGGGATGTTATCTGAAACAGAATATAGCCCCTCTCTTCAATTCAGACATCAGATGAAAAAATATGAAATTGCAACCATTAAGCATTACAGAAGAATGTATGCTAGACTATGACAAGATGAGAGTGCTTAGGAAGAGTGGCTAACCCAACTCTAAGTGGTGGGGATGGGGTGTCAATGAAGTGGCATCTAGGCTGATACCAGACAGATGGTGGGAGATGGTCAGGTAAAGCAGATTCATCTGCCCTGCACTAGCAAAATATGACGTGTCGATTCTTGGTGTCCTGTATAGATACTTCTCTGTTGGCATAATATATTGGTTATTTAGAAAGATGTCTCTGCTCATTCTCTTCTAGAATATTTTATTCTAGAAGTTTAAAATAATGCAATTTAATTTTTAGTAAAAAAACAAATCTTTATCAATTCTTATTTAAATAAGCAACAAATACTATATATCCCCCTTTTCAACAAAATCTGATAAGAAATCAAGTCTTAGTGATGTTTCATTTTTGTTTACTCCTTTCTTTTGTTTCCTTGACCTCTTGTCTTATTAAATATGCACCATTTTCATATTTCAAAAAATGTTTGCTCAATATTAAATGGTAAAAGCAAACAACAAGTACATAATAGAATATCATAATTGCCCTATGTGACCAATATCTTCCTTACATTTCTGAAAGTAAGTAATTATTCTGTTCTTTTTTGTAAATGAAAGTTCTTTTAAATACAAATCACTGAGAATTGAAGAAATTTATAATGTTTGTTACCCATTCCAAACCATGCTTTATCCTCCAAATGATTTCACATCAAATCTTGTCTTAGCAGAATTCAAAACCTTCCTGAATCATAATGCCTAGCACTAAAACCTTTATCTCTACTAGAAGAAGATAGCTGGAATGAAAGGTTTAGAAAAGGAAGTATCATAAAGAACACACCTATCTGTTTAATCCTCATTTATTTTAGGTGCCAACAATGTGCTGAGAATATAGTGGTGAATAATTCAGACACCTGATTGCCAGACTGAGGTTATAGCACTGGAGCTTGGGTACGCTCAGAGAGAAATCTTGCATCCTTGTAGATACTTGATTATTTCTCCTACTCTTTCCCCAAAGGACCTGTAACTATTTACCAGGGTGACTGTATATTGGGCATAGTGAAGTACCCAGACCTTTCTGGGGATTGTTACATTCTAATTCTGGTCCAGAGTGCCACTGTGGTCCACTCACAAGTGATAAATAGAAATTCTGTGCTGAGTTAGGGTCACAGGGGGCTCCGTGCTTCTGCAAACCAGTTCTGTGCTTAATTTCCCCACCCCTGAGCAAAGGGTTACAACAGTTTACTTAGCAACTATTAATTGACTTCCTGACATTTTCATTGATGCTTTCAAGATCGAAAGACACTCCCCCCAAAGTAAACCTCCCCCCAAACCTTGTCCTTAACTCCCTAGCAAAATGATAAGTAATAAGCCAAAGTAAAACCACAATCTTAGGGCAATCACAGAGAAAAGTATCACCACCAAATATTTGAAAGATACAAAGGTAGTGCCTGCAATCATATGCTCCATGTGACTCGTTTAATTTATGCACAAACGATATAAATTCTGCAAAAAGAAGATTCTCAAAATCTTAGTTCAGTAATTATACAAATTATTGTTGATTTTTCAAAGGTGACTTCATTACTGGAACAACTTAATTGAATCTTAGAAACACTTTCATTGGGCACTTCATTTCAGTTAACCAAAGGTCATAATCTAAATAACCCCAGGTTACAATGTAGGTAACACTTGCCCAGTGACTATTATGGACTTCTAATACCTCATACCCTTCCAGCCAAACCAGGTCAGACAATAGATCCTAGATATGCTTTCTTAATGGTCTACTAGCACTTCTGGCACCAAATGCTGCCTGATCGATGGCTCAGTAGCAGATAGAACACACCGTGATTATTATAGCATGGAGAAGAAATTATTCAGGGAACTGGTACTTAGAAAAATCATTAGAATAGTTGGAAGAGCATTCTATATACTGAGCTTTCAGAAACCACTTTCAGAACAACTCCCCAAAAATAGCCCACCAGGAGAGCAGTTACCTCTGCCATAAGGGAGGTGGAGTTTCACATAGATTTTGTGGCTTCAGCTCGAGAATCATTCCACTGTAGCCATGACTGGGGTACTGTCGGGTCACTAGCTATTATCCAAAGATCAGGAAGACACTGCCACACCTGCAATTACTGTTCCAGCAAGTCTCAAGTTCAGCATGTCTCTCCTACGTACTCAAGTCCAAGTTCAAAAGTCAAATAGGAGCTTCTGATGGGTGGAACCCAAATTATAGCTGGGATCCCAGGTACAAAGATGTTTGGGAAGAGTAGATGTTCAGACTTCCAACTTCTGCTTACAGGTAAAATCTCTAGGAAGAGATCTGGACATATGATGAGCTGGCCACTTGGAACAGTATCTCTCAGGCTGGGTAAACCAAACCTGGCATGCAAGTGCTCAGTAAAGGTTTCTACTTGCTTTTCTACTCTCAGCTTAAGCACCAATTCTTTAAGCCATTTCTGTCCATCCAGACCAGATGAAATTCTCTGGGCATAGGCTCTCTGAACTCCTACAACTTTTGGTCTTAACTCATTTGTAATTATACAATAGAAGCACCACAAAAGCAGGAACCAAGTATATCTTTTCGTAATATATCACAAGGGCCTCATATGGCCGTTAGCTAATAACCGGTGTGGAAGAAGTGATTATTAATTGAATCGATGGAGGCTTTGTCTCATTTTCAGGTTATATTTCAATAGCATGCAATGGTATCTTAAATGGGTAAAACAATAAATATCCACGTTTCCTAGTTTCAAAATATCTCATTAAACGAATGAGGTACATGGCTAAGAAAATCTATTTTTAAAATAAATCTTCTTCCTAGCTCTTTAAGTTGAGATATCAAAATGAGATCTCTAAAATGGAGTTTTATGACATTTCCTGTGTAATGCACATAAAATAACCTAAATCCTGGCCCTTGACTGTCCTAACTTCCCAGAATTCCATCTAATTTTCTAGCTATGTTTAGTGTCTTGGTGATAATTTTATTAGAATAATAAGCGCTTAGGTCACGTTTGCCATGGTTTCAATTCCATGTTTGTTTTTGCAGGTTGGGTTGATGTAATTAGCACTGGTGTTATATGGTACTATGGCCAATATGAAGGGAAGCCTGTAAAGAATGACATTAAAGGTTTTTTTGTTTTGTTGTTGTTTTGTTTTGTTTTGGAGTCCACACAATAGACTGGTTAAGTTTGAATTCTAGGTCTCATGATTTATTATGTTCATGGGCAAATTACTATATTTCACCAAATCCAAACCATAATTAATATCGCTAAGAAAAAAGCATTCCAGGGGCACCTGGGTGGCTCAGTGGGTTAAAGCCTCTGTCTTTAGCTCAGGTCATGATCCCTAGGTCCTGGGATCCAGCTCCACATCAAGCTCTCTGCTCAGCGGGGAGCCTGCTTCCCCCTCTCTCTGATTCTGTCTGCCTCTCTGCCTACTGTGATCTCTCCTCTCTGTCAAATAAATAAATAAATAAATAAATAATCTTAATCTAAAAAATTAAAAAAGAAAGAAAGAAGCATTCCAGCTTCATAAATGTTAAATTTTATCTTGGAGGGCTATTTTATCTTAGAATTGATGAAATACAGTACTCACTCCCTTGACTTTGAGCTTTTCCTCCATGTTTTTACCAACTGGACAACTGCCTGGCTTATAACTGTCTACTTCTCCCCACCTCTCCCATTCTCTGGGAATTGCAGACGAGCAAATGTGGGACCCAGGGGACATCTTTCTGCTGGATGATTTTTGCCTGCTCCTCCCAATTAGTTGGTCTAGGATGGACACTTAATCCAAGTTGGTTGGATAATGGTTTTCTCCCAGAAATTTGTTTGACTAACATTAGCTTTATTTTCTGTATTTTAAAATGTATTTATAAAATTAAAAAAAAAAATAACACTTTGGAATAGTTTTAGATTGATGGGAAAGTTGTGCCCATAGTATAAATTGTCCCTGTGCAGCCTTCACCCAGTTT
Organism: Mustela nigripes; assembly: GCF_022355385.1. Taxonomy (NCBI): domain Eukaryota; kingdom Metazoa; phylum Chordata; class Mammalia; order Carnivora; family Mustelidae; genus Mustela; species Mustela nigripes. Next base: position 166,080,018 of record NC_081559.1, read on the forward strand.
CTTGTGTTTAATATCTCACCTTTGCCAAAACTGAGAAATTAACATTGGTACCTTATTATTACCTAAACTCCAGATTTTATTTTATTTCATTTTTTTCATTAATGTTCTCTTTCTGTTCCAGGACCCAGTCCAGGGTATAACACTGTTTTCATCTGTGTGTCTCCTTTGGTTTGTGACAGTTTCTTAGTTTGTTATTGTTGTTATTTTGTTTTTCATGATGGCCAGTTTTGAGGTATACTGGTTAGGGTTTTTTTTTTTTTTTAAGATTTTATTAGAGAGAGAGAACAAATAGGCAGAGCAGACCAAGAGGGAGAGAGAACAAATAGGCAGAGCAGGATCCCTGCTCAGCGGGGAGCCTGAGATGGGATTCGATCCCAGTACACTGGGATAATGACCTGAGCTGAAGGCAGCCGCTTAACTGACTGAGCCACCTAGGCTTCCCCTGGTTAGATATTTTGTAGTGTCCCTCAACTTTGGTCTTTCTGTTGTTTTCTCATGACTGGAGCAGAACTGTAGTTTTCTGGAAATAATTCCCCAGAGATAAGGTGCCCTTATCACATCATATCAGGAGGGAAAATATATCCACATGACATCTCCAATTATAACTTTCATCACTTGCTTAAGTTGGTGTCTGTCAGGATTCTCTATTCTTCTTCATGGTTTGTTTGTTTGTTTTTTGAAAGCAAGTCACTAAGTTTTCTTGGCATTTTAAAACCAAACAAATGCAATAGATTCAATCTTTATATAATGGGGGGAGCTGGAAATTCTTGGACTATGCAGGTTGTCGAGAAAGACTGTCTGCAAGGTGGGAAGATACAGCTGACACAAGAGAGACATATTGAGGACGAGTGGGTAGAATCATGACAGCATTTCTGCCCTCTGAGGATCATAAATGTCCCTGTCTTCTAGAGGTTATATTTTGCACAAATAATGTGCCAGAAAATCTCTTTTTTGTCTAAACAGGATTAGATTGGTTTTCTTTATGTATAACCAAAAAGATGCTAAATAAAAAAGTACGTCCGTGGATTGCTATGAGAATTGAATGACAAATACTGTGCAAAGTGAGTGTCTACCCCGAATGAGATACATAGAAGTACCTGATAATACTTGAGAATCTGAGATCATACATTAAGAACATTTGTTGTTAGAGCAGTGCACTCAATGAGAAGTGAAGAGTTGCAGCTGTATCAAGACCTTGCTGCTTGTTCAATAACTAAGGAATATTTGTGTTAGATTTAGAGGCAAGTAAAGAGCAGCCTGATATTTGAAGAATGTGATTACCCACATTCTTCTTCCCTGAGGAAAGGACCATCATAGCTGAAGTCTTTTAGCAAGAAGCATCTTTGATTCACAAATACTATGAGCATTTTTAATGTCCCATGACTATCACCTGGAGCAGTTTCTGCCTTGAAGTACAGAGAGAGGGAGAAATGAACATTTATACCTTTAGTAAATATCATTAGTTGATCTGTTATGACATTTATACATAAAATGAGAAAATGATTTGGGGATTAGTGGCTTTGAATTACTCTCACTTAATTCTCCATATTATAAATTATTTTTTTTTACAATGGGAAAAAAGCTATCAAGAAGATAAGCTTTTAATAGCTCTTCAATGAAGCCATTTTGATATTTCCTTTCTCTTAAAGAACCCAGTTATAAATTACTTTGCATTCTTAATTTGTTCTGATTTTCTAAAAGGTAGTTCAGCATGAAAGAAGTACAATGGAGAGGGAGCCCAGTGCCCAAGAGTCTAAAATGGGCTGTCTCTATGTAACAGAAGCAGAATATGCTCCATGGTTAGTGCCAGGATCTGGAAAAACTAGAACTACTAGGTGATGTGGCACAGATCGTACTGAAGAAATTCCAAGTTAGAGAAATTTAGTAAGAAAAAGCAAAGGAGGGAAGAAGGGGTTATAAAAGAGATATCGGGCTTTTGGGTGGCTAAATGGGTTAAAGCCTCTGCCTTCGGCTCAGGTCATGATCTCAGGGTCCTGGAATTGAGCCCCACATCAGGCTCTCTGCTCAGCGGGGAGCCTGCTTCCCTTCCTCTCTCTCTTCCTGCGTCTCTGCCTACTTATGATCTGTCAAATAAATAAAACCTTAAAAAAAAAATAAAAGCATTATCTTCAGACAACATGGTGAAATAGGCAGTCTATATCCTATTCCATTCTACCTCTAGCATCAGCCCTGGCCATTTTTTTTTTTTTTCCTCTTCCTGAAACCAGAGGGTTTAATGTTAGCTCCATGAGTCTTCCTGTTTCAGGTCTAAATATTCACCCTCCCCTTATAATCTGTTAATGCTTCAGCAAGCATCTATTGAACACTGAAAACAATAAAAATGCACACATATATAAATCTGCCCTATTCCCAATCCTCCATGAACTTGGTTCAGTTGGGGAGGAAACCAAGGCTTGTAGATCACTAAAACAAATGGGAGAGTACTGTAAAAGAAGGCAGAGAACGTTAGGGTAAAATATAGCAACAGAACTAGGCAAAGAAAGGAAGACTAATTAAAGCTGTGGATTAAGAAGGTGTGCTGTGACAAATGTTGTGAGTTCCTAGAAGCACACATGCCAAAAGCCGCTGAGGAAGAAATTAAGGAAAAGATCCTGGATCTGATGATTTTACTATAACTATAAAATGTGCTTTAAATGAGATGATTCATGAATCACATTCATTTATTCATATACAAATATTATAAGATTTAACAGAATAGCTTGGATTTGGGGATAAGTAAAGAGAAAAAGGATGACGATCATTTATGTAAATAATACTTTATTTGTATTATGTATTGTATTGTGTATACATTATTGTATAATGTATTATGAAAGACATAATACATTTATTATAGGAAGAACAGCGTTTCCCCCATATGTTCAGACTGGAGGCAGAAGAGAAAAGGCCCACTTATTACCAACGGTTCACATAATGATCAAGTATGTGAAATCAAAAAAGAAAGAATGAGCTTTAAGAATATGGAAAATATTGAGTCAATAGATTATATACCTGAAACTAATAGAAAAGTGTATATTAATTATACTTCAATTAAAAAAAAGAATATGGGAAATGTTCTTTTCCTATAGAGACAGATTGTGGACTGGGGGGGCCTCAGCTGACTGGGGCTCATTTGAGAACTTTAATGAGTGACAGTACTTTGGAAACAACCAGGGTCCTGAAATAAAGATGAAAAGGCAACAAAAAGCAGACTAACTGCTACCCTTAGGCAGGCAAATCAAAGTATCTGAACCTAAAAGGAGATAGAAAAAATCACTTCAAAGCTTTATTATTCTTTTGCTCATTTCTGAATAACTCAAACCAATGGATATCCCACCAGGAGCTTACTGTCCTTTTTTGCTTATGAGGAAACATAGCTGTGGTGGTTATCTATTATTTCTATCTTGCAAGCATCCCCTACCCCTTCTGCTGCTGACTGGATACTTTCCTTTTGAGAGGTTTCTTCCCTCAGAGGATGCACACAAGGGTGCGGGTGCAACCCAGGACATCAAACCAGAGCCCTTTGTCAAAGATTGATCAGCTCATCACAGCACAAGGTTTGCTTTCTTTGTAAGATCGAAAACTTGGTCAGCTGTGTAGGGCTGGAACTGCACTTTGGACACAGTCTGATGGAGAATGAAATCAACACAGAAAGCAGCGCTGATACCAAGTGAGAGAGGGAAACCTATTCTTGCTGATGCTGTTAAGCTATGGTTCGGTCCTGTCACCCCTTGTACTTCTGAGGTATGTGCCCCGGTGCATTTCCTTTGTTTGGCTAGGTTAGTTAGAGCCGAGTTCCTGTCCTTTGCTATTAAGAGTCCTGTATGCAATGTTTTCAAATTACATATTTCGGTAGGAAATCAAAGTCTAAACTTTCACATCATAATCTTCCCAGTTCATGATCATGTTTAGTGTCATATTATAGCAAAAAGATATTCAGTCAACCACCTTAGGATTAATTATTGAGAGAGAAAGAAGGAGAACAACCAGGATAAAGATAAAATATATTTTTCATCTTCTTTCACTGCCTACAGAAAGGAATGGGTGAGTTATATGGATGCCCTAAGGAAATTCTATTTTCATCTTCCCAGTGAATCACCCATGGAACATTAGGAAAATGGTGTTGTCATTTCAAAGTGCCTCTAGTCCTGGAGATGCCATCTATTGGAGACATCCTTTAAAGGAAGAATGATTTAAGGAGCTAAAAACTATCAAGTAAAAATCAAACATTAATTGATCATCTGTTTGGGGCTGGACATAACACTGAATTTTATGTGGGAAAGGGAGGAGGATACTCACGAGAGAAGCCAACAACTTTTACTGAAACAGATCTATACCACTACAGTTCTATGAAAAACGTACCCAAGTTAATCAGTGGGGATAGCAAAACCTCACTAATTTGTAACAACAGCAAAAGAAAGTAGCCTTAGCAAAAATAATATTATAAAATACATTCTAAGTGAAAACATTGCCCTTACAAGATCTCAGTAAATTCTCTGAATAAATAAATAAAAAAAATGTAACATGTCACTTTCCACAGAACACATGGAAATCTAAACTATAAATGCCAAGAAGGAAATCAGAAAAAAAAAAAAAAAAAAAAGTAAAACAAAGCTCCTGATCAGCATTTTTCAATTATTAGCACTCCACGGAGAATTATTCTTAAATTTCCCGAGCCTTTATCTCAGGCAAAGTTATAGATTTGGGGTACTAGGTTATGCAGAAACCACAGGAATTTCTAGTTTGGCTGACTCTGGTTTCAACATTACAGTATGACTCCTGGTAAAAGAAGAGCATCTCTGAACGGCAAAGTTTTTATCTATCAGACTGAAATATTGATTCTCTTATAGGGTAGTTGTGAGAGGTGAATGAAAAAGGCGGGAATTGGAAACATTTGTTAAGTCGCCGTTTAAAGGTGGAAAAATTTCAAAAGTCTATCATCCGGAATTAAGGTAGAATATACTGAAAATTAATAGCGGGGAAATAGTTAATTTGCAGGATCGGTGGCTTTGAGAGTTCATGAGGCTGTAAGTGTTGGATGCTCGGGGGACCAAGGAAGAGACATCGGGGCCGACCTCTGCCACGGGACCGACGGAACCCTGGCTGCGCACCGTTACCAAATGGCCAGGTTCCAGTTCGGGTCTGCCAGCAGAATCCACCCGTCTCCAGTTTGCGCCCGTTGCTTTGCGCAGTTTAAAGCCGGGTTGGAGGAGAAAGGCTGGAGGAAGAACATGGGGCAAAGAAATTACGGTTCGGAAAACAAGAACAACAAAACCAGCAAGATCGGGATGGGTGTCAGCGAAATGCGCCAAGGAGTCATAAACGCCCAGAAAAGAAGTTCACAAGTTAGTAGCTTTCTGGGATGCTGAACGTCTTCGCCCTTTCCTCCTCCTAACAAATCCAAGCAACCCCCTAAAATGATTTTTTTTTCCCCCCAGAAATCGGAGCCAATTTCGTTGTGGCAGAGCTTTTTCATCGCTTTAGCCTAACTTTCCTCCGCGTCTTTGGCGACACCTGAAATTGGGCTACCCGGCGGGCGGGAGTAACCCCCACGCCCCCACTCCCCAGCCGCGCCGGCAGCCCCAGGGGCCTGGGGAGGAGGCGCTCTGAGAGGTGCGGGCAGGGGCCGGACTGGGCGCGCGCTCCGGTCCCCGCCGCGGCAGCGAGCGCAGGTTCCGGAGCTCCGGGCGGCGGGGACGCGCGTGCGGGAGGAGGCGCTTTAAGCCCGAGCCGCGGTTTCCGCAGGAGCTATTTTTAGCGACGCGTCGTCGGTCTTCTTCCCCGGCTTCCAACGTGGTACCCTCCGGCTCGCAGCCGCCCTTTGGTGGCTGCTTTCCGCCTGTTCCCACCCCCCCCCCCCCCCCCCGCCCCCCCTTGGTAGCGTCCACGCAGGCAGGTCCGGAAACTGAGCATGTGTGGAAGCGCTCGGCGGCCTCGGCGGCGGCGCGGGCAGAGCTGGGCTGCGTCAGGCTGAGCCCATTCACCGCGCGGCCGCAGGAGCGCAGCGCCGGCGCCGCGCCGCCCAGCCCCGCCGAGAGGGGCGCACTCGCCGCCGCGGGGCCCGCCGCCGCTCACCGCAGCCCCCTCCTGGCGACCGGCAAGTAAGTTTGTAAGGTGGTTGGGCGGTGGGACGAAGGTTCTGCGCCCGGGGGAGCCCGGGCTGGCTGGCGGGAGGCGCGGCTAGCCGCTGCCCCGAATGCCCGGCGCCTCGGCGAGTCGCTTGGCCAATTTGAGAGCCGGCGGCCACCGGGATGCTCGAGCCGGCAGAGCAGGTGGGCTGACCTGACTCTGGCGGGGGCCGAGGGGGCCAACTTGGGCAGAGGGGAAGGACCGCGAGGTGAGGGGAAAGGACCCGGCGAGCGGGCTGGTGCGGGATGGGGAGGCTAGGTTTGGGTGCGGGGGCCCGGCCGAGAAGAGCCGCAGAGGGAAAGCGGGGTATCTCCGGGGGTTAGGGTGGGAGCGGCGTGAGAGCGCAGTATAGGGGCTGTTGGGGTGTGTGTGTGTGTGTGTGTGTGTGTGTGTGTGTGAGCGTGTCCTGGTCGGAGCGGCAGAGAGGGAAAGTGGGGCGCGTGAAAAGCGGATTTGAACGAGAGCAAAGGACGGTGGTGGAAAGGACAGTAGGTTCCGGAGAAAACAAGTGGACCCGGATAATTTGGGGATTTAGTGCCAGGTTCAGGGCGCTATAATGATGATGCGAGGCAGCCTTGAATCAAGGTCTTTGGAGTGAGTGTGCGAGACCACTGTTGGGAACCGTCTGGAGAGAGATGGATGCAGAAAGTGGCCTGGAAGGGCCAGCTGGAAAATCGTTGAGGGATTTGGGTGAGGAGGAGGAGGGCAGCGGTGCAGAGATCGGATGGAGGAACCGGGCTGCTGGTGGAGCCAGAAGGCTCGGGAAGGGGTTTAAGGCTACGTGTGGTCCCCTGAATACTTAGTAGCGGTCCTCTGAGGTTCATTTGCACCCCAGGTTCCTCCTCCTTTTCCTACCTGGCTTGGTCGCAGGGCCCCTTGCTTGCTCTGGGCGAGCTCTTAGGAGATTTGTACATCGGCAGCCGGGAGGGCAGTTATTTACATGGGAACTGCCTGGGCTTCCCGTAAGTGGTTCCCGGCCTCCTCGGAGTGCAGTCTGGAGTCCGAATGTGTGTGTGGCAGGGGACGGAGAGGGGTGGTGTCTCTTCTGGGCCGTAGGAATCCGTGGTCTGGCCCGGAGGGTAAGGTGTTTTGGGCTGGGAAGTCAGGCAGAAGTCTGCAGCGTGCAGCTCGCGGCGGGGCGTGTGTGCGCGAGTGTGTGCGTGTTGCCAGCCCAGGGTCGCGTCTGTTGCTGCAGTCTGTCTCCATGACGAGGAGATCCTGGGATCCACAGGCGGCACGGGGAGGGGATTAAGGGAAACGTGTTTTCCTACGTCTCTTCTATCTCCTTTCCCCAGAGTCACGTTCCTTGCTCGTCCAATGATGCACCTTTCTAATCTCTTCCCGGTCCCCCCGCACACCCCGAACCTGGCTCCAGTCTTGTGCTCTGATTTGGTACCCCGAGGAGGCGGCCGTCCCTTCTGTGCCGTGGGGAAATCCTAGGAGTCCCGGCGGCCAAAGGGGCTCCGGCCTCGGTTCCTTACCTGGGGCGTCACTCCGGGGGTCCGCAGTTCACTCTGCTGCCCCTGCAGGTGACGCGGTGATGTTGCCCCACGGACTCCGGAAGCATGATGGCTCCAAATGGCCATTGGGACCCAGAAGCCCGGCAGAGTGACCAGCACTCATGGGTTTTCGAGACCAGGGATCTTCCGAGTTTCCCACATGTAAATGTAACTTAAAAAGAAAATAAGACCAGATTAATAGAATAAACAAAAGTCTAATGCAAAAAGCTTTATGCAAAAACGCCTCTTTGACTCGGAAAAATTTCACCCACCAACCGCAAGAAGGGAAGAAGCGTCTTCAGCATACAGGATCGGAAACCCGGGAGATGGGGGGGGGGGCGGGATTTGTTACCACGTCTGCGCCTTCTCAGACTCCATCCAGCTTTCTGTGCTCTCTCGCCGTTGCCATATTTTTAGAGAGACTTGACCAGACATAGGGAAATGAGAATGAAGGGGACTCTGGAAACCTGTACCATCTATGGAAGGACTCAGAAAGGGAAAAGTGAGAGCCTAACCTACTGTCTGCGGATACCTAAGAGGGCTGGGCTCTGAGGTGGTTGTGCAACCACCAGAAATAGTTCCTGCATCCAAATTGCAGGGGCAGCGGCAGATGAAGGGAAGGGAGAACTCTAGAAAAGTGGTGAGGAGCATGGTACGGGCTGTCTTGCTGGGTGGTCACTGACCTGTGGAGCTATACAGCAGAAAGGACAACAAGCTTCATGGCCAGGGCACGTCCTCATATTCCATGTGACATTGGCTTTCTCAGTTTCTAGTACAGTAACTATTGAGAGGTACCTTATGAAATATGTCCATGATTCTGGATATCTGAAAGGTGGAGACTGAATAAGGACTTAATGCTGTCAGTTTTTCCTTCTATTACTATGTTTTTTTTTTTTTTTAATTTTCCATTGATTATTGTTAGAACATGTAGTTAAGGTTAGCCATCAGTTCTGTTCTCCCTGGAGTGCTGTACAGATACAACATAACCTTATATGTTTGCTCGGTTTTGTTTGTTTGTTTGGAGGTCAAGGAGGAGTGATTATTGCACAAATTGATTTGGGTGCCCCCCCCCCCCCGCAAAGGCAGAATTTAGGCTCCTGAAGAGCTTATGAGCATGTGGAGGTGAAGTCTTCATTTATAAAATGTTAAATTTTATGTGAAATGAGAAAACCCTTTCCTGTCTATCCTTCATCTCTTGCACTGGAAATAGGATTATATCCTTGGACTGGTTCTTAGTCCTCAGAAGCATATTTTGACAATAATTTTCCAGGAGGATTGTTTCCTAAGCTCTGGTATGCTTTAAGAAATATTCAGTGAAATCTTTGCTGTCCTAAGGTAAAGGCATTTAAAAAAAGTGCTGAAATGGCTTGATGAGACAGAACTAGGAGAGAGAAATGTTAGTCAATATGGAAGGAGAGAAATGCCCTGTTACCTCAGGGTATCTTTTTGATGGGCTTAGAACAGTGGTTTTCTAGAGGGGTGATCCCCCCGCCCAGGGTACCCTGGCAACATCTGGAGACATTTTTTGGGAAGGGGGGTGCTTCAGGCATCTTGTGGGCAGAGGCCAGGGATGTTGTTAACATTCTACAACACACTGGGTAGTCTCCCACAATAAAGAATTATCTGACTCCAAATCTTAGTAGGGCTGAATTTGAAAACCCTGCCTTATCACAGGACATGTTTTGAAATGAAAACAACTCTTGTTAGGATACTTTCACATATTGCTATTGGAATTCATCTTGAAAATTAGTAGGAGTAGTTAATACTAAGAGGTTTTCTTTGCAAAATGGCTCCATGTTCAAAAATACTTGTTTTAGGGAAATTGAAGAGGTTTCCTTTTAGCAGAACTTCTTTTCAGCCTTGAAAACAAATCCTAGCATGTATTGGGAATGTCTACAATGATAGGTTGTATAGTATACATATGAACTGAGTAAACATATTTGATGAAAACAAGTTATAAAACTGTTCAGCTACAGTATTTTCCACTGAACTGGTTTGGTAATTGCTCTTTAACATACATAATTAAAATTTTTTAAATTAAAATTAATTAAGATTATACCTAGTAATTTTTTCATGTAGTGAGGGATTGAACAGAATCAGAGGAAAAATGAATTTTTTAGATGGATTTTTAGATGAATTTTTATTAGAAGCCTTATAAAATGTTCCAGAGTGAAACCTTAGTGTTTGTAGACATCAACACAAGAAGGTAAGAATCCCATACAATTTTCACGTATTGAGTTCCAATTTTAAATTGACAGCATGGCATGTATTGAGAAACAAACCTTTCTACCTTGTAGCACAGTACTCTTGCCTAGAGAGAAAGAGCAATAGCTTACACTCATGAATGTAATAAGATCAGGGAACTCAGAACACTTACTAGATAAAAGCTTTGTCATTATCATGAGGAGGTCTAGAAGAACTAAAGAGATTTGGTCACTATTTGACCTTCTCTCCTTGCCCTCCCCCCCTTGTTTGGTGATTGGTTGGTAGATACCACAATTCATTCTACAGAGATCATCATTAGGGCTGCTTACTTCCTTTCTTGTTCTAATAACCATTCCCTTCACTCCTGGCCATGGCCATCCCTCAGTCCCTCAGGAGTTTCTGTAGCAGAAGAGACTTCAGATTCCTGTTAAGTCTCTGGGGTACCCAGTCATCCCTCCCTTTTTTCCTGTGTGTACAGACACAAACAGCTCTTCCCTGCTTCCATGTGGGGCAGAGATTGGTGTCTCTCTTGCAAAAAGGCGGTGGGAGAGCGCTTGTTTCCCACAAAGTCAACCTCGGTGTCTCTGGTTGCATGTTTGAATTGTTTTTCAGTTGTTTGTTCAGTTGCTGTTAGGAAGGCTTTCTCTTTCCCAGGGGAATGGTAAAAGAACCAAGGAAAATCGAACTTCAGTGTGAACAAAACTGGTGTTGGTGGAGTGTACCTGTCTTTGGACTATATAAAAGCTCACAGATATGATTTGAACCAATGAGAATCATGTATTACCAATTCAGCAAGCATTTGTCAGTTCAACAATAGCAAGTCCTATTGTAGGTACTGGGACTATTGGCATCTTTAAGGGTAGGCTGCCGTGTGCATAGCAGTCAGTTTCAAAACTAAGGTCATTCAGAGAATATACATTATTTTATACACATCTTTAAAACTGTATCTGTAAACAGGATGGTTACTCATTTTTGTGAAATTTGGAGCAATTACAGAGATGCAGCATAATTCTTGAAAATACCGCTATACACAAACATTCAGAGGGGAAGGTTATGTGGATGTCTGTATAGACTAGACAAAGAGGGCGTGAGCAATTTGAGGTGAAAGAGGTCAGTTCTTGTCTCCCTTTTTCTTTCTTTAGGAAGTGATTGTTGATTTTGTTTGACATCTGAACAGGGAGAAATGGTTCCCTTCCCTGCAGTTCACTTGTTGAATAAACGTGTGCCCTTATATGCTGCTGATGGTCCTGGTGGAAGAAGGCAGTGGGACGGCTGGTATGATGATGAGAAGGAAGCAGAATTTGAAATCAGTTCTGTCCTAATCATGTTTCCAGCAAAGACTCTGAATACACACCTTCAGAGACTGAGCAAGCCCTGTCACTATTTTGAGGTGACTAATAGATTATAGAACTGAGCATTTTTGTTGTTCCGCACATTCGGTCATACATATGCCTTATATAGGGGCAGATGAATTAACATAGCGGTTCCATTACTTAAAAACAAACTTGCTGGTCACTGTGGCATGTCAGTTATCATCCCAGTTGAAAGAAAGGTAGCGTGAGGGCAGGGAATTTTATCAAACGCTGTGTGCTGCTCCCGTCGAACTTAAGAACCAACAACAGCCAAAGCAGGATTTGAAATTTATGCTATGGCAAAGGCAAAGAGGGTTTCTTCTTTTTATTTCATTATAGTTTATTATCATTAAGGATGAGCGATAGCAATACATGAAATAGGCGACCTGCCTGTGGAAGGTTTTACTTTTGTTTGTAGATGCATGTTCATCTTAAAGAAACAAATAGCCCAGGACATCTCCCGAGGCTTTCAGCCGTCATTATAAATAGCATGTCCCTTCTATCTCGGGGAAATTTATTATGTGATGTCATTTAGAATCAGAATACTGGGCTAAGCGGATACTGATACAGTCCTTTCTAATTTTGTGATTTAGAATTGTCTCTGTCTTCTTGAAGAAGGTAAAAGCAATGTGCTCTTCGTCATTGGGAGCACAGTCACGGATGCTGACACCAGCCTGTGGTACACAAGCACATGATGCTGCTTGACATTGGTCTGGGACCCCACTGACCAAAACAGTGATGTCAGTTTTCTAGATTGTGAAGCCTGATTTTAACAATTTTGATTTGAACCACTGCTGGGACCAGGCTTGAGAATCACTTGATATATTTGGAAAACACCAACTGATGAAGCAGAATGCTAACCACCCATTATGAGGAAAGAGGTATAGCAGTTTCAGATCAAGAACTTTGCAGCCAAATCTGGCCCTTCTACTTAGTAAGTAGTTTTGTGACTTTAGATGAACTTCTTTTTAACTTCATGGAGCTCCAGTTCCTCATTTTTGAAATGGTGATAATTTTTTCTTTTTTTCCTGTGAGTTCATGATAGGATTAGAAGAAATATTTTTAAAGTGGAGGTGTCTATTAAATATGGATGTGGTGGTCTTATCCGTGCTTTTGGTGCTAGAATTTACATGGTTGCTGTCCAGGAAGAGGGAGCAGAGAGTGTAGGGAGTCAGAAAGGCCATGGTGAGCAAAGGGAGGAGGAAAAGGGCCATGGCGTGCATCATAGGTTAGGAAGGGATGTCAGTGATGAAGTCATTCTTAATGTCTACAAATTTCTACATGTTGGCAGCTAGCAGAACATTCCAGAAAGGTTAATTCATTAAATCTTTATATTTGTTTAAAAATTCTACAGTCCTTGTTGGGGCCATAGCCACAGAAGACTTTTGTCTATTTATTTTTTTTTTAAGATTTTATTTTTATTTATTTAATTAACAGAGAGAGAGAGAGCGCGAGAGAGCACACAAGCAGGGGGAACAGAGAGGGCGTGAGAAGCAGACTCCCTGCTGAGCAGGGAGCCTGATGTGGGACTCAATCCCAGGACTCTGGGATCATGACCTGAGCCGAAGGCAGACGCTTAACCATCTGACCCACCCAGGCGCCCCACAGAAGACTTTTAAAGATTTTATTTATTTATTTGACAGACAGAGATCACAAGTTGGCAGAGAGGCAGGCAGAGAGAGAGGAGGAAGCAGGCTCCTGGCCGAGCAGAGAGCCCGATCCTAGGACTCTGGGATCATGACTGGAGCCAAAGGCAGAGGCTTTAACCCACTGAGCCACCCAGGTGTCCCAGGACTTTTAAATGCAGTTGTTTTCTAAGATAAAATGTGGTCTTACATTGAGAATTAGTATAGTAATAGACTAAGGATTCCTTCTCATCTATGTTTAAATCTTTATGTAAATCACAGTGACAAGATGTCACAGGCACATACCACAGTTTAGCAGAAGAATGTTAACATCCATGATAAATAGCTTTGAGTAAAAAATATTTTATTCTGTTTTCATTCATCTAAATGGTTTAGTAACATAAACATCATTGCATTTTTAAAGCCAGCTTTTAAGCTACTATAAAATATAATCAACTTGTGATGAGTGAGGTGAACATGTCAAGGTTAAAAATTGGTTTTCCCTTAGTTACTTCCCAACATGAGGGAATATATGTTCTAGCATAATAAGTTAAAAAATAAAAAAAGACAGAAATAAGGAGGACATTTATTACCACTAGATCTATATAGATCTTAAATTCTTAAAAGGGCCAAGGAAGTTTAAAGGTACTCTTTTATATCACTGAAGTATTTATCGAAGTGCAATTTTAACTCTTTACCAGCATGGTTTTGAATTTCAAATAAACAGTCATATTGGTAAGTATCTAATAGAGAAAGAATAAGATATAGTTTTTAATTATGTGAACTAAAATGAATAGCCAAGAGGGAAAAAGAACCATTCTGGCACTATGGAAATACTCAGGGATTTTTAGAAAAACCTAGGGAGGAGCACCTAGGTAGCTTAGTTGGGTAAGTGTCAGATCTTGATTTCATCTCAGGTCATAATCTCAGGGTCTGGTTGTAAGATTGGGCAGCGGATCATTGATTATGGGCTCCATGCTGGGCTTGGAGCCTGCTTAAGATTCTCTCTCTCTCCCTGCGCCCCCCCTCACCGCACCTCCATGTGCATGCTCTCTCTCCTTCACTCTAAATTAAAAAATAAAATAAAAGAAATAATAAAAACCTAGGGAGATGACATTTTAGCATAGCCTTATTGGCACAACTGCTGGTTATGTTATATATTAAGAGTTTTTGTTTCATTCTTAGGTACACATCATCTTTGTCATTAAATATTATGGGGAAACTTTTCTTAGGTATTGCAGTTAATAAATTATTTTTGCCATCCTTAGAGTGAAAATAAAAAGGTTGCTAGTAGTCCACTTGAACTATGCATTATTTTAAGTTTTCTATCAGCTTCCTCTTCTTGGACTGAAACACATAGCCTTTGCAAATAACAGTAACAAATCCATTATTGATAGTTGTACCTCAAGGTATTTTGAGCTAGTCATTTGGACTTTTGTGGGAGGGAATTGAGTGAAACTGAAATTTCACCCTACTAATAGTTGTAAGGCAAAATAAGATAAACAATAAAAGAAAACAGAACAGAATCCAGAGCTTCAGTTTTCTAATTTATCAGCATTCCCCAGCTAAATCAAATAGAACTGATTCTGGTTAATTTAAGCAGAAAGGAATTCCTTGGGTAGTTGATGGAAGAATGCATGGAACTGAAGGAAATGCTGATAAATAAGACCTTGGAAAGGATAGCCCACGACTGGGATGAACCAACTTTAGCTCTTTTCCATCTTTGTGTCGCTATGGTCAAAGCTCAGGATTCCCAGCAGGGGAGAGAGAGAAAGAGAGTATGTTCTGGGAAAGAACAGGACATCTTGACTGATAGTCCACTGACAACTGTGTTTAATGAGCCCAAGGAATTAGCCCAAGACATAATCAATGATCCGCTGCTACCAGAGAAATGGAAATAGATGATGCTGGGCAGGCGCACTGAACTAATGTTCGTTACAGAGATTCATGATGGAGAAATGTGCTTCAGTGGTGATGAATTACTAGAAGGAAAAAAAGGTGGGGGGAACCCTGAGTATATTATCTAAGCAAAGTAACTATGTTGAAGACAAAAATACTGTGTTACTCTCCTAAGTCTGCTCTAACAAGTTCCCACAAACTGGGTGACTTCAAACCACAGAAATTTACTATCACAGTTCTGAAGATAGACTTTGGGAGTCAAAGTTGGTAGGGGCTGTTGTGTCTCCGAAGACTTGACGGGGAGACTTTGTTCCATTCCTTTCTTTTACCTTCTCGTGCTTGCAGGAATCCATGATGTTCCTTGATTTATAGATGCGTCATTGCAGTCTCTGTCTCCATAGTCATACAGTGTTCACTCTCCACTGTGTCTGACTCTGTCTCTTGTCTTCTAATAAGGACACAGGTCGTGTTGGATTAAGGGCCCCTACTATTCTAGTGTGACCCCATCTTAACATAAGCAATGACATCTTTTAAGACTCTACTTCCAAATAACACAAGATTCTTAGATTCCAGGGAGGACACGAAATTGGGAGGAACACCATCCAACTTAGTACAAGTGCGGTGTGGGTAAAACAAACAACAGTGCACACAGCTAGGTCTGAAGAGCGGGAGGGGTGATAGCCTATCATTCTCTCTAGTAAAACTCTATCTGAAGCATCATGGCAAGTATTAGGCACTTTTTTTTAGATAATATTCTGTCCAGTGGAAAACTGGTAGAAAACAATGTGGCTTTTAAGAACAGTTTTTTTTGAACTGCAGACCATAAACTTGGCAAAGGGGAGTTTAAGATAAATATAATATGAGCCTCCAGATGTTGAAAGGAAGAAGATGCCATCTTTGTTCACATACAGAGATTAGGACCCATGGCTGGAAGTTTCAGGGAAGCCCATTTTCTTTCGCTGTGAGCAGAAACATTCTTACATTAGTGGGTTCCAGAGAGGAATGAACTACCATGAGTTAGTGAGGGCCATAGCTCTGGAAGCAGTCAGCGTAAACTGGGTAAATATTTGTCATGATGATGTAGAAGAGATTTCTGAATGTGAAGGGCAGCTAGATTAGATAATTGCCCACAGTTCCATGTTGAAGAGTCTCTTCTAGGAATACTGAGGGCTCTAGTGAACCCCAAACGTTTACTGAGCCTTGAGTACGGTACTGCATGTTGGTAGAAGGAGAAGTTCAAAAAGCAGACAGTCTCCAGCTCTTACGCAGACATGTATTTCAGAGGTTACTCTGGCACCGATCAGGAACAATCCAGGATCCCACACGCTATCTGTCATAAAGCAGAGGATCGGTAACTATTTGTTGAACGAATTTGTTGTTCAATCAGTGTCTGGTTTTCAAATGTATGTGCTTTGTTTCCCCGGGTACTTACCTGGTTGTTATCAGCCCTGCCGTGTACATGCCTACTGTCTTTTATAGCCTTCTGGTCTTCTACGATTTCCTTGCTCATGTATCATCACTATCTTTGTTTCATTTTACTATTTTAAAAATAGGGTTGGAAGTGGGGAGTAATTTTTCTCCTTAATCTCTTTCCTCCTCTAGGCTGTCTTTGCCAGCAGAGCTAACCCTGAACCTCTAAAGTTAATGACTTAATGGTGAAGACTGGAGGGGACTTGGGCTAAAGCAGTGTTTCTGAAGGTGTGGGTTTTATGCAGGATGGTTTTATGCAGGATGACTTTGGGTGGCATATGGATATGTACTGAATTGAACTGAAAGGACTTTGAATCTGTTCCCTTTCAGTGTTTCTCACTAAGGCAAGGAGAAAGTTTCAGTTTGGTGCTAGTTTGTAACACCTCTCTAATGCACCTAAATCTCCCTTTTTAATGCAGAGTAGGCTTCAGATGTAAAACTTTTAGAAGTCCAGTAACACTGTTTTGTTTTCATTGTATTTATTTTTTTTATTTTATTCTCTATTTATGCTAAGTTCTAATTTTAGTATAAAGTAACGACACAAGTTTCCTTTAAAAATTTGGGTAGTTGAAACTTAAAAAATGGTATGATATTAAACAGGAGGTGGATAGTAGTGATGGTTGTGAAACCGTGTGAATGTCCTTTTTGCCTCTGAACTGTACACCTAAAAATAGGATGATAAATTTTACGTCAGACATGTTTTACCACAACTAAGAATAATAGTAAAAAAATTTAAAACATGAAGAAGAAGAAAGCATTTAAAATTGTAAATGAATCCTTAAAAGTCAAGTGAAGGCCAGCAGTCTAGTTGGCAATAAATGGGAGCACAGGCACAAGGAGAATATGTACTCCCCCATGGGCCTCTGCTCAGTGTTCACTAGAAAGCTCAGGGGCAGGGAAGTGGACCAGAGAGATAACCTCTTCGTTCCTCAGGTGTGCAGGTAGTGAGAGGCTTCCCCTGGGGAAAGGGCACAAAATCTCACCTACACACTCAGATTCTTCCCTCATATACAAAAGCCTTAAGCCTCTGGGGAGGGGCGGAAACCCCACTGGGGTTTTCGCCCAGTATCCCATACTGACACCAGCTGGAGATCTGCAACAGATCAAGAACATATTTTGGTTGACACAGGGAAGATGGGGCAGAAATGTTGAGGAAAAGTCAACCCAAGGTCCAGACTAAGGCCTAAGACAGGATAGACCTAAGATAAGATAAGGCCTAAGACTGAGATAGAGAATGGGAACATCAGTAGCCTCTGTATTTGTAATTGCCAAATATTGGAAGTGACCAGGATATCCTTCAGGTGGGCAATGGATGAACAGATTGTGGTAATATTCCACAGAGCAGAATTCTACTTGACAATAAAAAGAAAGAAAAGGAAAGTTGCTTGACCTCACACCTGTGCCAGTAATTACAGACGGTAACCATTAGAGCAGTAGCCATGAATGTTTCATGAAAAATACAGCACTTTAGAAAATGCAAACGTTCAGAAGTAGATCAAGAGAATTATGGAGAAAGCAGGAGTTGCCTGGCAGGGTTGATTGTAAGGGTAGGAGAGACTTGAAGGTCCTGATTTTCTCAGCAAGAAAAAAACCTACATTTTTCATTATAATGCATAAAATACTACTGATTTATAAACCATTCTATTTTTGAAACTCAGAGGCCTCCATAAATATATATACAGCCTTTCCACTCCCTTAAACTTATATCAAGTAGATCAAAGATGCTTCCAAAATAAAGGATCTTTAGAATTCATGTAATGTCCTTCAAAAATGGAGGTTTTTAACCTGTAATTTGTAAGCATGGATAGAACTCAGTATACTAGATGCAAAAATGACATTGTTACTGTTACTGACATCCAACTGAAATTTAGCATTGCCTTTAATTGACAGTACAGGTCACAAAACACAGAAGCCTTGGAAGTACCTGTGACTTTTTTGCCAGTAGAAATCACAAATAATATCACATCACATTACAGTTGTTTGCAGATTTTTTTTTTTTTTTTTTAAGTAGGCTCCATGCCCAGTGAGAAATCTGCCACTGGAGCCCAGTGTGGGGCTTGAACTCACGACGCTGAGATCAAGAGTTGGACACTTAACATCTGAGCCACCCAGGAACCCCTACAGATTTTTTTTTTTAAGTCGTTTATGTTCATCCCTGTTTGAAAGTGTGGTTATTATTGGAGCTGCTGTTAGATCTTTGTATTCAATTAGTAAAAAAAAACATGTTTATCATGTCACAGTTTATGCTTTTAAAATTTGACAGTTGTATTTCATTGCTTTTTGTTTCCTTTATAGTCCTGTGTATCTCTTTCTTCAGAGAGGTCACAGGCCTTAAGGACTCTCTGAAGGATTCATAGCGCTTAGAAAGGTTAAGAACCTAAAACCTTTCTTGGAATCTGAGTAGTAAGTTCCATTCAGGGTGTGGTCCGGAAAGCCAGAGCTGTTCTAATTTACCAGATCTGTGCTTGATTGGCTAAATGCCAGCTGTGCTATTCTGTAGGAAGCATTGGTTCTAGTAAGTTTCATGCCAATTTGTAAATGCACAGGGTACATTTTTGAGAATCTGTAGATTCTTTGTGTAGATTCTCTAAATACCTCAGGGGAGCTTATTTCATTTTGACAACACTGACAGGAAGTTTTGCCTCTTCTGGGGCAAAAATCTGCTTTTGTTTAACTTCTATCATTGACCTATGTCTGGTCTATATAACCTGACAGTTATCTAGGAATTTCCTGAAGTCACTAAAATACTTTTACTGTGACCTTCCTGATGTGTCTCAGGAATGCAGATCACAGTGATATCTGCCAAATCAAAATATATTTTGACAACAAAAACACTTAAA
The DNA here is from genome assembly GCF_022355385.1 of Mustela nigripes. Lineage (NCBI taxonomy): Eukaryota > Metazoa > Chordata > Mammalia > Carnivora > Mustelidae > Mustela > Mustela nigripes. Next base: position 166,099,034 of record NC_081559.1, read on the forward strand.
GGGAAACATTAGGCTTCGATTTCATGGAACATTTTTCTTCTTTTTTTAAAATGGAATATTTTTCTAACAAACATTTGGGATCCTAGTATGTGCCAGGCATTCAGCTTAACACTGGAATATAATAAGGGGCAAAGCAAACATGCTCCCTGCCCTCATGGTGTTGGAGGGAAAGGCATTGGATAGTGCCTGGAAAGTGCTCCGGAGACCAGGAAGGGGGATGGGAGGAAGGCTGAGGAATAGAGGGACCTGTGCTTGAGGAAAGAGGGGGCTCCCTAGGTTAAGAGCTGTATGGGGCTGGAGTTGAGGCAAGGAGAGAAGTGTTGTCACATACGAGGAAATGAAAGTCTGTGCCTGGGAGAAGGGTAAGGATGGGACAAAGTGGAGGTGGAAAGACAAGCCCGCCATCACACAATGCAGGATCTTCCTGGCCAGACTGAGGATTTTTGTTTTTGAAGCAGGGAGTGACATGATCAATGATCCTTCTATACAGAGTAACTGTATTTCTTTTCCAGGAGAACAGATAGCATTAAACAAAAGCAGGATGCCTAGAAATTAAAAAAAAAAAAAAAAAAAAAAAAGAAGAAGTCTGCTATTTAAGCACAGTGGACATGACACCTGTACCATAATACATATTCATTATTACAACTAGTCCTTCAAGTCCCCTAGCAAGCTTTTGGTTTCAGTTCCAGGATAAAATTACTTGTTTCTTTGAACTTCTGAACTAGGGGAATTCTAAACCACTGGCTTTTGTCATGCATCTTTGAAGACTTCTTCATAACGTTTCCATTATAAAAGCTATTACATTGTTTCCAATCTTTTTAGAAAAGGGGCTATTAAAGTCATTTAGATACCAGCTTGCTATTTTAGTTGTGATTGTTTGCCTGTTTATTTGGACCTCATTATAAAAGGCTGAAGATACTATGTCTGTAATTGAATTGGCTTGCAAGAAAGCTCTTTATGGGGATGGTAATCCCTGGTACATTTAAATTTATAGAAAAGTTTTGAATTTTCCATTTGATTAACGAACATGGGCCATAGTAGTATTGAACACTGATGTCTATATGATCCTCTTTAGCCACTACTTTGAATTAAAATTCTTGCAATCTTTTTATCATTTGAGTGAAGATATAAAATACAATTTTCATTTCATGTGTGTACTTTTCAAAATGGCAAAATTTTGTCCTCAAAGTAATTGAGCAGGTCTGCCTCATTATAGCATTAGTTACCAATGGAATGAATTAGCTACCAGCTCATTGTATTATTCTAGTTGGACTTTGTTTTTGGCTACTCTGAGGCATTGGGCGTGAACAAGAGGAACATTCTTCCCGTTTCAAGTTATCAACCCAGGGTCCATGTGCCTACATTTGTGCAATTTCTGAACTGTTTCACAGGAAGCTAAGGCAGCGTGTTCTGAGGCAGTTGGCACCCACCTGTATTAACGTGGCTTATCAGTAGTACTGAGGTTCTTTTTGCCTAGTACACAGAAGACGTACACATGTGACTGTACATTGTAAAGGACTTTGAAAGGTCCTCAAGACAAGGATATTCAGAAGAGGTGATTAGAAAAGTTGCAGAGAATTGTTTTTCCTGTGTATTTGGCATCTTTACACACGATATCAGCAAGAGCCTCAGAGCCTAACCTTTGGATCAAAAGGCTTTGTTCTGTTTCAGGTGGTATTTGTTTTTGAGAATGTGTTTCCATGAATATATGTCTTTTGTCTGAGCAATATTTCTTTGTGGACTGCCCCCACCACTGGAATCAACTTTTCCAATTCCATGGCTGATGTGAGACTCACCTGTTTCCTTTGTTCCCTGTCCTCTTGGGGTGAGCCTGTGACTCAGTCAGCCAGAGTATCCCCAACTTTAGCCAGAATGGTTTGTTCAGGAGTAGGTATATGATGTCAGCCAGCAAGATGGAGGGAGTCACTCCCTGTGATTTTGGCAGAACACCAAAATGATGCTCTCTTCCTCATGGAGGTCACAAAGCTGTTAGAATTTGTATCTACAGCTGCTGATGAATTTTTGTCACCAAATGGAGAAAGTCTGCCTGAAAATGAAGCTACTCCAAGGAAAATAGAAACAGAAGAGGAAAAGGCACATTTCAGCCCATTGATCCCACCACACTAAATAGCTGTTTCTGAGTATTTCAGTTGCACGAACCCTTTATTTTCTACTTCTGCTTCAACTGTTTTGAGTGAGGTATTTGTTACTTTCAACCCGAAGAATGAAAACATCTGCTGCCAATAAACTGCCCCGACATTCAGGTGGCGGCAGGAAGGGAGAGGTCCAAAGACGTCATCTGGTATGCGAGTGAAAGAATTGAACATCTCTGCTACCCTGAGCCAGAAAGGGTTTGCAAGAGAAACCAATGAATGTGCTAACTTTCTACTCCTGTTGCCATTTCCTTTAAATAGCGCTGCATCTTTTAAGCTACATTCTGAAGTAGTAGCATCCGACTTTTTCTCACGTACAGGAGACGCGCCGTTGCCGTGTATTACACAAACAAACATAAACAGTAGCCGGCTGATTCTTACTTACAGCTTCACTGTCTGAAATCCATGGATCCATGTATTTGTTACACATTCGCTTTTGGCATGAGGCATTCTAGGGTCTATTGTTCAACAAGTAAGACATTACAACTCCAGTAACGGTCTCCCACATGAATAACAAGACTAGAGGACAAGCAGTAGAAATAATAAAAGACAAATTATCCTCTATTTCTAGTAACTCAGCAATGAAGGGCATTTATGTTCTCATGTGGACGTTAAATAGCTAGGAAATATGAGTCAGTCATTTTGGATGCAAAATGCTGCCACAGCTTCATTCCGTTTGGTATCCTAGCTATCAGTTTCTTACAGACATTTCCTTTTAAAGGCAGAGAAGAAAAGATACACATTGTGGTAATGGCAATGAGTATGTCAAGTGTCCTGTGAACCTCAAGAGGAAAGCGGAGGAACTGTAATGACATTTCTGGTATGCGGTTTAGTCAGTGGCTTATTTTGTTGTAATTCTTTATGAAGAGGGAGACACGAAACATCTATAAATTAGGATGGTTCGTGGCTAAAGGAAAAACGAAGGGAGTCAGAGGCATTATTTAGACTCACTTTATCTTACATCAGTGCTTGTCTCATGGATATTAATTTCTGCTAAGAAGGGTTACAAGATAAGCCCTTCAGCTAAAAATAGAACCTGGTTACTAAGCTATAAGAAGAGTTGCTCTGCATAGTGTATGTAATTCAGTGACTAGAAAACATTGTCTTCCAGGGTATGGCCTGAATGGTTTCTGAGAACACTGTGAAGCATTTTGGTTGGCTCACTTCCATTGAGGGGGTGAAATACAGTAAACAACGATTTTCTACATTGTATCACAGAATATACTGGGGTGTTTATTATCCCTTGTGCTCCTATGATAGCAAAGTAGGTTTCTCCCTCCCAGGTAATATAATGGTGAAAACATCACATTTTCAAAAGAAAAATGCTTCACGAGTGGAGGTAGCATGAGGATAATGAAACTCTGCTGTGCTGTCTTTAATGAACTGATGGCTTAATAAACGATTGCCTTGGAGACCAAAAAAACAAAAACAAAAAACAGTTCTTACCTCTGTATTCATAGGAGATTGTTAGTACACAAAGATTAGCATTCACGTTTAAATTTGGGGTTTGCTTCCCAGTGTTTGGCTTGTTACTAGTTATTGTTTCTATAAGCATATATAACTAAAAGAGAGCCCTTCTGGGCTGCTCTAGCTAGATAGGACTTTTCTAGTCTCACACAGGTAAGTGGCTGGAAAATGCACATTTGTGCGGCAGAGTTTCCTGTTCATTTGGATCTCAGTCTGCTCATCTTTCTGCCAGAAGGAGTGAGGTATGACGCACGTCCGGTTGCCATGGCCATGCCCATGAAGAATGCAAAGCTTGGTTGCTGGGACCTGTAGCCTCAGCTAAGAGACAGTGAGACATGCAAACAGATGGGGTTCCTGGGCAATGAGAATTCAGAAGTGGCAGGCAAAGTGTATTGGAAGACGTGGGAGCTTCCTTAAATTTTGTGAAAATCAGAAAAGAAGAGAGTGAGGTCTACAACAGTCCAACTGGTAATTCTGAATTTATGACCCTTGCACTTGATACATTTGCTGACTGACAGTACATACGCCGATGCAAGTAAAGGACTGTTCCAGTGCAGAACAGCGTTAGTCATGGAGGAGCAACATCTGGGTGACAGAAGCACAGGGACCGTCTGGAGCTTTTCCTATAGCCTGACATGGAAGAGTGTCTGATTGGAATTGATATAGGAACACGTCCCACCTCCAAACATGTATTCTTGTATAATACATTTCAGCTTACTGTATTCTAAACTGGTTGTAGCTTTTATTCCTTATTAATTTCAGGGATTCCAAACTTTTTTTTTTTCCATTTTCCCTTTTATCCTAATGACTTACTCATTCCATAACTAGAATCCAACTCATTTATTCATTCATGTTTTTCACTCAGTACATAAACTGAGTTCTTACCGTTTGCCAGACATTGGAAAACAACAACAACAACAACAACAACAAGTGGTGAATAAATCTACAGAAATCCCTGCTTTCACAGACTTCACATTCTAGTCGGTGGAGACAACCAGCAAGTTAAGCACATAAAGGCTTTAAGGAAAAGATATTCCAGTAATGTGAATAATGTGACGGAGCTTGATAAGCCTGAGGGTGAGGAACAGTATTAGTGTGTAGATACAGAAGGGAAGAGAGTTGAGGATCTGCATGAGGACAGAGTAATCTTTAGAGAACCGGAAGGGATGGAGGCAAAGCATGGGGCCTGAGAAGCTGCAGCCAGCCAGGTAGCAGGAGAGCCAAGAAAGCAGTCCTTGGAGAATGTTGAAGTCATTTGTTAAACCCATGAGTAACCTAACCCAGTGGATGATTTTGGAAGTTTCATCCTGGCTGCCAGGGAGGCCGGACCAGCACAGGTCAGGCACCGAAAGAGAGTGGCAGGTGCACGGCGAGACGGGAGAAGTCAGAGGCGTCCGCACCATGACTCGCGGTGGAGGTGATCAGAGAGGCTGCATCTGGGATGTGTGTAAGATGTGGGAGCAGGTGGCCCACACGGGATGGCAGGGCACCTCTCCCTGGCTGACGAGATTAGATTAGATACTGGGTGTGAGGGAAGGAGAACAGTTGTACTCCGGTGGTTTTCATTTACATCAGTGCTACTCACAGTAGCAGTCAGTAGCCTTTGCCACTGATCTGTGACAACGTAAGAAGCTTGAGCCAACATGTAAATTGGCTGACTTTCTTTTTATAGTGTGATTTTTCTCAATGAAGACACGGTACATTGATGTACATTCTAGTTCAGGTTCCTCACTTTGCTGCAGACCAGAAAAAGTTTGCAGAGCAAACTCATCTGTGGCCCTCACTTTGAGGAGCATAGATTTATTTTATTTTTTAAATTTAATTTATTAGTTTGAGAGAGAGAAGGAGAGTGAGCCAGAGAGTATGGGTGGGTGGGGAGGAGGGGGAGGGGCAGAGGGAGAAGCAGGCTGAGGGAGAAGCCAAGACAGACCCTGGGACCCTGAGATCATGACCAGAGCCAAAGGCAAATGTTTAACTCCCAGGTGCCCCAGGAGTGCTTTAGATGAAGTTGTCATTGAAAGCCGTCATTTTACCAAGTTCTCCGGCTTATTCCGGTATGGTATATTCTTGAATAGTTGCTGACTTTGCAGTTTTAGAGGTGTGCTCTGGTTGCCAAATTAATGGAACTACACACTGATAAGTTATAAAATACCCATGGAATAATGCCTTAACATTATGGTTTCTAGATTTTCAAATGCTTTGTTGATTTTGTTTTTTTGATTACTAGGCACATGTAAAAGAAAGAGCTTAGGAAGACTTTAAAAAAAAATAACAAATTCATGTTTATGAAGGAGGGTCACAGGGCAACTCAAGCTAAACTTTACTTGTTGTTTGAAATGTAGCTTATGCACCATCATTTAGAAAGCCTTCTACATCCTCTAACCGTTCTGATCTAAGTGTTTCTCTTAGGTTTATTTCTCACACTCTGTGTTTTACCTTTCTCATAGCACTATTTTATATCAAGAATGGTTGACTGACTTTTCCCTGCCTCCCCTCAAACTGTAAGCAAGTAGAAGGAAGACTGTATATTTTAACTCCAGTATCCAGTAGAATGTCTGGAACATTATAGATATCCAGTTAAACTTTATAAAAGGTGAGTAGTGTGACCATTGATTTCAAAGAACAAAAGTATAACGATACACTGCTGGGCAGATGGTCAGCATTCAAGTCTGGGGTGACTACTATAGTAAAGGTTTCTTTAGGTCAGCCAGAATCTGAGGTACATGACCTCAGTTGTATCCTCAAATATTAAAGAAAACTTTTAAGTATTTAAATGAATATTACACATTGGACTTCTCAGTCATTTCTTTTAAAAGAGAGCAGCTGACACGAGTGCTATTTCAGAAATAAAGGACACTAGTGCATATATATTTTATAATAACCTCATTATAGAGGGAATGACTCATTATACCACAAATAATTGTTACCAGGAGATCTGAGTTGGTGGGGTCCAGCAGTTTCTCTTCCCTGCTTTAGCATTTGCTGGAGTTCAGTTGTGGTATTTGGCAGAAAGCCCTTAAAAATCTTAGAGTCTGACTACAGTTTATAAGCAGACCAGTCATCATCCAGTGATTCCAGATTTCTTAACCAATTAGAATATTTGGAGCTGAACTATTTTTCAGTCAACAGATTTTTTTGAACATTTACTGTGTGAGAAAGTACCAGGTATCATTAAAGTACTAGGAACTGTTGGGGAATAGAATGACAAATCAGAGACGGGTTTTGTCTTTAAGGAGAAGAAAATAAAGTATCACCAGTCTCTTTGCCACGTTATAGGATAATGACACTGAACCCTTTTCCCTGGAGAGTGGGTCATGCCTTCTTGGTGGAAATCTCAGAACATTCAGTCTTCTAGCTTGACCCTGTCCGCTGCTCCCTGTGATTGCTCCCTGGGATCACAACTGTTATTTCCTTAGGTCTGTCACTCATCAGGGAAGGTTACAGACTTGCAACAATTTTCAGAGCCACCGTGGTTCACAGTCTCCTGCTGGGTGACCAGTCTGCTGGTCTTACAGGGACTTACGGGTTCATCTTCAGTTTGTATGGTACCAACCCCTTTCATTGTTTTGTTTCGCCTTGAGACAATCCAAGGTTTTATCAACTCTCACTTGGCTATGAATGTGCTCATACCTACTTCCTGCTGCTATTCTTAAAAACAGATATGAAGAGGCTTTAGTGATTACCTCAACCTCTTTTACATAATGACAATGTGGATGATGATAATAATCATGATATCAATGATATTTATTGAGGACTAAAAATAGGTGAGTCCCTGCCCTTTGTCGTTTTCCGGTGTTTTCTCATTTATTCCTTATAACAACTCTGGAAGGGCGGTGCCATTATTATGTCCATTTTATAGGTGAGTAACCAAGGCAAAGAGAAGTTAAGTAACTTGACTAATACCCTCTTTAGTTCCTACCATCCTACCATCAAAGAGGGAGGCACTTACTAAATGAGCCTCATACAGCCCTGTGAGCTTTCTGTGATTGACTGAACTCTCGTGATGGACCTGGGTTTGTTTTGATGAGGAGCGTTGAGACCAGTATACCTATTGTGGACAAAAGACGATCGCTGGCTGTCATTCTCTCCTTGGACAAGCAGTGAATGTTTGTCTTTGCTTTCCCTGAGATTGGGCCAAAAGCCAGGGCAGATTGAAGAGAGGAAAGATAATGCTGGGACAAGAATGATCCTCAATTTTGGCACCCGATTCCTGGCCTGTGCTGGTACAGGGCTTCCTAAGTTTGGGCTTATCATTTCCGTTATTTATTTTGACCTAACCTGGTAGTAGATGCTATGTGTTGACTGGTTTGCTCTGAAAAAATTACTATTCACTTACCAGAGAAGTCCAAGCACATCCTAAAGCTGTGGTGACGACTCCAGTCCATGTCATCACCATGAGTAATTAGAGGCATATATGCCCGAAACTGCTGCCTGCCTCATGTGCATTATCTCATTTAATGCTCGTGCTAACCTTACCGTATCATCAATACCAGTGTGGCCAGTGACTACATGACTCATTCTTGTACTGTCAACATAAAGTGACTCGAGCCCCATGGTTGGGAATATATTAGACAAATGGACTCTAAGATTCTATTTTATTTTGTCTTGGATTAAATGTATTCTTTTGTCTGTGATTCGATAATTTTTAAGGGGAGGCATACTACCACTTATTAAATGTCTACTGTGTACTAGGCACTGTGCTGTTTGCATCTAAGTTTTTATTTTTGCTAATCTTAGGATTCAGTATAAATATTCATCAAGAGTATTTTATCATGCGAAGACTATCTTTACCTAAGAATACCTTGGGAAAGGAGTAGGGGAAAATCTACAGGATAAAGAAAATAAACAAAAACCGGTGAGAGTACTTAATGAATACAGAACAGATGCTTAACACAAAGAACGGATTTTTGATGGCAAGCTTTTGCCCTGACTGATACATAAAATTTATCACTGTGGGAGGTCGTGATCCAGCAATGGATCAAGTATAAATCTTGCAAAAAAGATATTGCAAAAAAAATTTTGGTAGATAGGTAACAAAATCTTTTTCTTATTTGCTTTTCAACCCGATTTGCTGCTCCTCATTGATGCATATCAAGTAGGGACTTGAGGAAAATAAGTCCTTATAATTGGAGTCAGTCATGACGAGTAGTCTCTGTCTCTATAATCCCTATGTTTTATGGAGTATTTTCTGTAGATGAATAGAGTAGAATGGAATAGAAAGTGATGCAAAGGTGGGTAATCAGAACCAGAACTATACAAGCACATAATATGGGGAAGCAAATGGTATTTATGTTTACTGTTTCATAGAAAGAAGGCCCTTCTGAGCAAGAAAACAGAACCAAAGCATTTTTGTTCTTTGGCAGACAAATAAGAACCTTACCAATCTGTCTTCACTGACACTCCTCTCCTTCCCCTCTAGTGACCTGAAACCCCTAAAAAACAAAACACAAGAAAGACCTGTTTATACATACATGTGTGTGTGTATGTGTTTATACATGATACACTGCTTATGTAATCTCACATGTATGCACACATGTAATGAGTTGGGTTAAACTAGGTATTGTGTATTAGCAATCAGCTTCTAAATCTTGGTGGCTTAGATCACCGAAGTTTATTTTGAACTCACTCTACAAGTCATGTCCACGGCAAGCCATCTGTAGCTTTTCTTCTCATCATTCTACTCTGGACTCAGGCTGACAGTGTAGCCTAAATCTTGAATATTGCATAGCTCAATGCAGAGAGAAAAAAATGACCATCACGGATTTGTAATTGATCCAAGAACTTCTGCCCCTGTGTCAGTTCTTCCCACATGCTGCTGGTCAAAATAAGTCATGCTCAAGCCTGATGTCAGCATGAAATGAGTATATATATATGCAGCAGTATTTTTGAAAAATAATGCTAGCTACTGCAGCATAGTAGCTCATTATGGTGATGTACAATATGAATGCTGTTTTTTGTTGGGAGAGGATCAGTGTTCAGTGAATGCATTATAGTTTTCAGAATGTAATTGTACCACAAGAACTGCTCCATCTGTTTCTAGGTATTTCTTCCAGGTGCTTGAGAAGATAGTGATAGATAAGAATAAGCCATTGCTTGTGGCTTTAACCTCACTTATTCTCATGTTCCCCCCCATCTCCTCATCTCTCACATTTCCATTCATTCTGTTAATGACATTGGGTCACTGTTTCTATATTATGAAGTTCACTCCCCATAGTTTCCAATCACATATCTGTTGAGAATCTCCTCTACGCCAGGCACACTACATGGGCTTAAAGACACTCTGATCTCATTCAGAAACACTTCTCAGTGATTTCAGGCCTGGAGGAAACAGTTGATTTCATTTTTTGAAAGTATTGATTAAGCACTGTAGTGGAGGAATAAAACAATGAAACTAGATCACAGTTTTGTAGAAGAGACAAGATAACGTTAGAGGAGAGTTTGCAGAGTCATTTGGCCCATGAAGAGAATGGCAGATTCTTGAGGAGTCGAATAGTTCCTGTCTTGAGAAGGATGAATAGAATTTTATTAAAAGTCAAGGAAGAAGTGAGGTAAAAGCCTTGGGGTATAGACTTTGGGGAAAGCACATGTAGAGATAAGACTAGATGTATAGATTAAAAGAAATTATAGAGTTAGTTGATAGAGTTCATCAGATGTATCCGGAAAGACTGGCCTTTCTGAGCCTCTGAGTATTGTCCTGACTCCTGACAGTAGAGCCTGTTCTCACCTTTTAAATTCACCCTTTCAATGGAACAGTGTCCCAGACTGAGCCTCATGGTTTCCTTCCATCCATTACCTTTAATTTGGGACCCTGATCTTTTCCCTTTTCCGTGTCTGAGATTTATATTTAAGTCCCTCTGTTTTATAGCTTATTCCATTTGGATAGAGAGGCTCTTTCCAGTGAATAACCTGAAAGATTTCTTTTCCTTTAAATGAATTTCATATGTGTATTTCCATATTCCTGTTGAACATACATAATTTCCCTGTTATACACAGATCCCTCTGTTAATATGTTTAGAAGAATGAATTAATGAGTCATTTGCAGCATAAAATGCACTGTGTCATTGTTTTTATGATGTTCTACAGATACTCTACCCAAGGCATGCAATGACTCATCTGTGGCACGAGGACTGTGCTGTTACAGACATCTCAGAGGCGGATCAAAATGTAGCCTGCAGTGAAGACCTTCATTGCTTCAGTTAGTCTTTCATGAAAGCCCGTGGTACAGATATTGAAAAGGAACTTCTTCTGCGTTCAATTGACTCAAGGCTGGGAGCACTATGTGTGAATGCTTTGTGTTCCACTAGGGAGTAGGAATTTCTTTATACAGCTGCCTTCGAGGCTGTTCCTTCAGAAACCTTCTTGGATAATTTCTGTTGGGACAGTTACATTCTTTTTCTTACCCTTCTTTTTCTTCTTTATATCTGGGTTAGAGAATGGGTAATGTGGGTTTAGAAGTAGACTATTTCATAATGGCTCAAACCCTTACGTTGTAAAATGTGACAGTTTTAGGTCCAAAAATATGAAGTAATAAAACTGAAGTCATATAAAAGCTGGGGTATAAAGCTGGGATTTTTTTTTAATTTTTTAAAGATTTTATTGATTTATTTGTCAGAGAGAGAGTGTGTATGCATAAGCAGGGGGAGCAGCAGGCTGACGGAGAGGCAAGCCCAACACTGAGCAGGGAGCCCAGTGCGGGACTCTGTCCCAGCAACTGGGATCATGACTTGAGCTGAGGGCAGACATATAACCAACTGAGCCACTCAGGTGTCCCAAAGCTGGGATTTTTGACTTTCAGTATAGTGCTTGTTTCAGCATATCTGTAAAATTGCCCCAAATTAGGAATATTGAATGTTACCTGGAATCAGATTGTTTGAGGAAGAGTTGCTTGTTACTACTGATAGGGTAGTGTTTATAGGTTTTGCAGTCAGTGTATGTTTAAGGGATACTTATGTATTGATTTCACTACTTAGAAAGCTGAACCATCTAGTTTAAGGTAGGAGGGGTCTTCATGTTATACATGTAGACTGTGCTATTTAAGTATTTATTGTAGGCGCTCCTGAGGGGCAGTCGGGTGAGCACTCAACTCTGCTTCAGCTCAGGTCATGATCCCATGGTCATGAGATCAAGCCCCACGTCGGGCTCCACAGTGTGTGGCCTTGCCTCAAGATACCCTCTCTTTCTCCCTCTGCGCTCCTGCTTGTGCTCTCTTTCCCCCTTTCTCTTTCTCTGTAAAATAAATAAATAAATCTTTAAAAACTAAACAACAAAAAATGTATTGATTTATTTTTTATATTTCAGTGGGTTGATTTCAGTGCTCAGTAGGAAAATAAAAATGTGGTCAGCCTTTGAAATTTACAGTGTTGTAATGTACGCTGTTGTAATGCCATTCTGTAGGGGAACAGAGGGTTTTGCCTCGGACAAATCAAAGTCCAAATCCCTCCCATAATCCTCATTACTGACTGAACTTCATCAAATGAAGACACCACTGATTGTAAGTAGGATTCTGGTTTCAGGAATGCATCAATGTAGAGAAGACCCATCTTAGAATCTAAGGAATACGGAGTCTATATGTTTTGGGATAAGTTAAGTAATAACCTCTTTGAACTTTAATTTCCTTAAGTGTTAAAAAGGTGCATGAATAATAGTAACCTCCTCAGAAATGCTTCAAGACTTGCAGAGAGGGGCTCCTGGGTGGCTCAGTGGGTTAAATCGCGCTGCCTTCAGCTCAGGTCATGATCTCAGGGTCCTGGGATCGAGCCCCGCATCGGGCTCTCTGCTCAGCAGGGAGCCTGCTTCCTTCTCTCTCTCTCTGCCTGCTTGTGATCTCTCTCCCTCTGTCAAATAAATAAATAAAAATCTTAAAAAAAAAAAAAAAGACTTGCAGAGATATCCTAAGAGTTATATGAGAATATATAAAAATGTTGACCCTTATTTTAAGGACTCAGTAAATGCCTCAGTTATTTAACGTAACTTGTTTGTATTTCAAGTAAAAATACTTCCTGTGAGGAATCAGAAATAAGAATGTCATTTTGGCCGTATTTTCCTTTGAAGAGAGAACAAAAGCCTCTATCACATGAAAAAATTAAAAGCAAAACAGATGTAAATAAATTTTGTAAAGTTACTGATAATAGGGATAAGAAATAACCAAACAAGGACCTACTTATATATAGCGAGATGGAGGTCATATGAAAGTACTGACATCATAACTTTATAAAGAGTTCGTGGATACCTTCAACTTTTGTCAATTTTATTGTCTTCTTTGCCCCAAATTCTGGAATCATTCTTTGGTCAGAAGAGCTTCCCGCTATATTTGAATTCAGAAGTTTGCTTTTCCATAATATTAAGTTTAATACATTTCATAGTGAAGGATGAGCCTATACCTTAAAAAAAAAATGAGAATCATCTAGGAATTATGACCTAAGTATGGCAGTTAATTCATGTGGGAGAAGAAAAGCTATGGTTTGAATATTTTGAGAGAAGAAAGAAAACAGAATGCACAGCTGTCTTTTTAAAATTATGTAAATGAAAAGGAAAGTCCTGAATAAGTTGTTTAATTTTTCTATATTTATTTGGCTGAATTTGCCTTTGTTTTTAATGTATACACGTCACATTTATTGGGAAAAATACACTTTATTGGATGCTGATTCTGCCATAAACGTGCAGGTTTGTGTATATTACTTCATTGAGTCGTTGAGGTAAACCTACCAAATATATTAAAAAGCAGAATTCACAGTCACTGTTGTTATTTTTAGGATTTATGTTTCACAAGTTCAAAAATACAAATATCTATTAAGTAGAACAATTTACATATTTTGGGATAAAATATTTGTAATACATATACTTGTTTTAATTAAAATTTTAGCAAAATATTTTAAAATTGGTGTGATTTCCCTTCCAGTACGTGTCAGGTAAATGTCCTTGATTATGTGTTTCACCTTCCAAAATTCTAATATTTGTTAGTGCCTTAATACTAGAATGCATTTCACTTATCTTTGTACGGTTACTAAGATAAAATTGCATTATTTGCCTCTCTTTTTTAGCTGTGCAAATTATTATTTACTTATCTAAAAGTGTAAAAAAAATTCTATATGAAAATACCTTATGTTTCATTAAATACAATTGTTTGTCTCCATCAGTATATATTATTTGTAATTACTTTTTCAAGAACGTGGATTTAGTCAACTCTTTCTGCTGGAAAGAGTATTGGAATACTAGAGTTGTTTTAAATCAAATCCTCTGTAATTTAGTTTGTTCCTATGCTGTAATTTAATTTCTTTCTAATCTCTAAATGATAACTGAACTGGTTTGCTAGCCCAGAATTTTGCCTTATCATCTACATTCCTAAATATTTCCTATATATATTTTTAAAGTTGAACAACTGGATTCTTTCCATTTTATAGTCTATGTGTTTTTGTTTGAAGACACATTCTAAGTGTTTTGAATTTGATTTTTCCTGATGTCTATGAAGTCTAAGCTTGGAATTACACCTAATTAATAAAGTGTCAGAACCAACCTGTTAGTCCTCCCCAATTTTAAGCTTAATTGTTGTGCATTTTAATTTGAATAAAGTCAAACAAATGCATAGCTTTTAAAACCTATCAGAACCAGGTACTCAGTTTTTATTTTCTTCCAAGGAGTCTAAACAAGAACTGTCTATGAAAAATGCAACATGGGCCACAACATAATTTTAAATTTTTAGTTGCAACATTTAAGAAAGAAACAGGTGAAATTATTGCATTTATGTATTTATTTATTTACTGAGAGAGAGTGTGTGCACATGCTTGTGTGCATTTGGGGGAGGGTGTAGAGGGAGAGGGAGACAGAAAATCTTAACCAGGCTCCCCATCCTGCTCAGAGCACGACCTTATCACACAACCCTGAGATCGTGACCTGAGCTGAAATCAAGAGTTAGACGCTTAACTGAGCTATCCCCGTGCCCTGAAATTATTTTAATAATACATTTTATTTAGCCCAATGTGCCCCCCCAAAAAATCATTTCAATTTGTAAGGATTATGAGAAAGTATCAATGAGCTCTTTAGCATTTCTTATTCTCAGTCTTCAAAATCCAGTGTGTATTTTATACTTCTAGCCTATTTCAATTCAATTAAAAATATTCAGCTCCTCTGTTGCACTAGCCTCTTTCCAAGTACTTAGTAGCCACATGTGGCTAGTAGCTACTGTATGGACAACTCGGGTCTTTATTTGGGGGAAAATTTCTTGGCAGGTTATATATTTGACTCAAAGGAACTTTAGCTTCACTGTTAATTAGCATCAGTTGGCTGGAATGATCACAAGGTAATTGACAGTAGCCAATAATGCAGCTAATATATAGATAGAAGCCCACATGCCTAGTTGAACTTTTTTATGTGTTTGTTTTGGACTGAGATAAAAGTATAATAATCTATGCCAGAATTACTCCACTTACTATATGCCATTTTAAGTGATATAAAATTTTATAAAGGAAAGAATAAAACTAGGTTCAGAGATTTTGTGCTTTTGCCTTTCGAATGAGAAGAAATTTCTGGTTAGGCTGAGATAAAACTGTTTATAGAAAAAAATCGTATTATAGTTGAAGGTGTTACACTGTTTCCTTTCCCATGCAGTCACTTCTTTAATTAATTGTATATTTTTTAAAGATTTTATTTATTTATTTGACAGAGAAAGACACATCGATAGAGGGAATACAAGCAGGGGGAGTGGGAAAGGGAGAAGCAGGCTTCCTGCTGAGCAGGGAGCCCGATATGGGACTCCATTCCAGGACCTTGGAATCATGACCTGAGCCGAAGGCAGAGGTTTAACCTTCCAAGCCACCCAGGCGCCCCAATTAATTGTATTTTAATAATTGTTCTTCTATGTTTATTCCCTTTTTCTGGTACTAAAATTTGTGTTACCTTAAACATTTTCCATAATCTCAAAATATATTTTATGAAAAGATAACCAAAAGAGTTGATAACATATTTCCAGATTAAGATTCATCATGTGTGAAAGTACGTGCTTTCAGTGTTACTTTCAAGAGTAGATTTAGCAAATATACTTTTAAGTGTTAAGAGCTCTGGCTAGGGAACATGCTCCAATTAAATAAGTTTAAATTAGTTTAGGAGATTTAAATAATTTTTTATGACTTTGCTAATAGTTCATTTTTCACTATAATAAAAATTATCTTTGATTTATTTATATTAGCTTGAGAAAATTAGATTAAAATAATATTTAATTATTTGTTTGGCTGTGTGGATAGTAATTTCCCAAATTCCCTTTTGCCTTCAAACATCCCCAGCCACTCATCCGTTATTTTCTTCTGTGACTGACTCATGTTTTTTTCATCAGCCAGTGTACCCCTTGGTTTTCTCTAGGTCCAATATTTATTCTTTTTTTTTTTTTAAGATTTTATTTATTTATTTGACAGAGAGACAGCTAGAGAGGGAATGCAAGCAAGGGGAGTAGGAGAGGGAGAAGCAGGCTTCCTGCTGAGCCAGGAGCCCGATGATGGGGGCTTAGTTCCAGGATCCTGGGATCATGACTTGAGCTGAAGGCAGAGGCTTAACCCCCTGAGCCACCCAGGTGTCCCCCAATATCTGTTCTTAGCAGTGTTTGTGTCTAAGATTGATTCTCTGCTTTTTATTTTTGTTCCATCAGTATTGTATAACTTGTGCACTGGGCCTTCCTTCTGTTTTGTTCCCACCTATAACTGGGATAGAGAGGTTTTTTTATTTGCTTTTTCTAACACAAAGCTATAGTTTGTATTGTAGAGCAAAAACTAGAAGATTCTTTGCTAAGCTACTTAAATGCCTCAGGAGAGGTATGTAAGAGATTTTCCGATGGGCTTAAATTTTTAGGAAGCAAAGTGGGTTATTTTTTACTTTTTTAGGCTACTTTCTTCGTGCATTTCTCACCATACCTTCAAAGCTCTTTTTTCCCATTAAATGCAGTGTGAATAGGATTCTCTAGATTTTGAAGAACTATGGATACTGTTACACAGTTGGTTTTGAAAATTTCCTTGTACTAGAGGTTTTTCCTTTGGTGATACCAAAGGAGTAATTTTCTTGATGACTCTTAAATTGCAATATTAGACATAATTGTTCAGATTTAATCTTCAAGTGAAATTCAACAGTTTTGGATTCACAAAGCATTGATGATAATAATTTTTTAATTCTTATCATAATAAATGGGAATTTAGAGCTGTGGGAATCTATTATCACTTGGTCTTATTTATCATCCTAGCCTATAACTAATTCAAGGCATTTATTCAGAACAAGTAGAAAGTTAGACATGCTTACATTAAGTTAAATAGCTGAAAACTGGGAAAAAACCACAACAGAATGGACAAATTGTTATATGTTTATACAAGAGAATACTATTTAGCAATGTAGGAAAAATGAAGTTCTTTTTTTTAATAAAGTTCTGATACATATATAAACATGGATGTCTCTAACAACTTCGTATTAAGTGAAAGAGTAGTACAATTTATATGATTCCACTTTTATGAATTTTCTGAAATAGGTAGATTTGATCTGGGTGATAGCAAATCAGAAGAGGGGTTGTCTGTGGGGGTTGAGAATTGACTACACAGTGAGGGGAAGTGACAGAACTTTCCAGGAAAATGGAGAGGTTCTATATCTTGATTGGCATGTCGGTTATAGTACTGTGCACATTGGCTAACACATATGCAGTTGTACACTTAGTGTCTGTACATTTCAGTCTGTGTAAATTTTATGCTGATTTTCATATTAGAATGTAGATGTTCATGAGATTGCAATAATACTTAAAAAAAAAAAAAGTTAGGTAGCCAGAGGGGAGAGATGTAAAAAGGAATGTGAAGATAGAGGGAGATGTAGAAGCATTCATAGATTTATCTTACAAGCAGGACAAGGGGATACTGATTCTGTATTTAAATTTGTAAAAATAATATGATTGCCAAAAATTGTGGAAAGGAAAAATAAATAGCTTGAGTCATCAAGACATCAGCATTTTATTTGGAATTGAGGGCCATCAAGTGGCCTAAAAGAAGAACTGGGTAGAAGAGGTTGCTCCTTGGAATAGTACTGGGGAAGAAGGTGTGGGTGCCCTTGATCATTGCTTCTCAAACAAGCTTACCCATCAGTCAAATATGTAATTGTGTATAAATAGCACTTCGATGAGAATAAAATTTAAAAGACATCACAATTTCTTTATTGCCCTTAAGATAAGACTCAAAAACCTTTATATTTCATGGATTGGCACCCACCGACCTTTCCAGCTACATCATTTGTCACCCTTTCCCCTGCCCCCGCATTCCACATTCATCCATAATCTTCTGGTTTCCGGAATGCATCTTAGTCTATTTCATTCTGGGCTCTTGAACATGTGGTTCACTGAGTGTCGAGCACTCTTTCTACAACATTTGTGGCTCAGACTTCTTAGGTCTCGTGCTTGGTTTTTTTTGGGGGGGACTCCAGGACTCCAGGATTTTTTGTCCTGTTATGCATCCTCTCCCTTTTTCTCCATATGTATCTCTCACAGGAATGTAAGCTTCTCCCACAGGAATGTGAAAATGTAATGGCAGGGACCATATATGTGTCCTTGAGAAGTTTGCATCCTCAGCAGGGAGCACAGTGGCGTGGGGGTTTGGTTGAGTCCCAGCGATACATTTCAAATGAAGGAACAGTTTGAATTGTTAGAATAGTGGCATGAATTTAAGAAATGATGTACATGTTGACTTGTGAGTGTTTTCCTGCTGTCTGTGGGCCGCTTTCAATTTGCCCATTGGGGCAAATTCTTAGAATGAGATTTCTGAGCATATAGAATCAAGGCAGTGATTATCAAAGTCCACCTCCAGAAAATGAGTGGTGTCTATTCCAGTAATAGGTCAGAAATACAAGTCAGACCTAGAAGGATCCAAGAATTCCTTGCCAGCTCTGTGTATTAGCAGTTTCCTCCCTGTTAACTGCTTTTTAATTAGACCAAAACCAAAAAGAAAGAAGCTACAGGTGAATACATAAGGATCTTTTACATAATCTAATAACGATATATTAATAATATTATTAATTAATCTAATTAATAATAATAGATTAATGCCTGAAAGAGCTGCCTTATTTTTTTCTGCATGTTTATTTAAATTCCAGTTAACGTACCGTGTAATATTAGTTTCAGGTGTGCAGTATAGTGATTTGACACTTTATTTTTTATTTATGTCTTTAAAGATTTTTATTTGAGAGAGAGGCAGTGGGAGAGAGCATGAGAGGGGAGAAGGTCAAAGGGAGAAGCAGACTCCCTGTGGAGCTGGGAGCCCGATGCGGAACTGGAGCCCCATGCAGGACTCGATCCTGGACTCGGGGATTACGACCTGAGCCGAAGGCAGTTGCTTAACCAGCTGAGCCACCCCCAGGTGTCTGATTCGACACTTTAATACAGCACCCTATGCTCATCACAGCCTGTGCCCTCCTTAATTCCTATCACCTATTTCACCCATTCCCCCCATCCATCTCACCTCTGGTAACCATCAGTTCTCTAGAGTTGAGATTCAGCTTCCAGGTTTGCCTCTCTCTCTTTCTTTTTTTCTTTGCTCTTGTTTTATTTCTTAAATTCCACATATGAATAAAATCATAGGACATTTTTCTTTCTGTGACTGCCTTCTTTGCTTAGCATAATACTCTCGAGCTCTATCCATGTCCTTGCAAATGGCAAGATTTCATTCTTTTTTTATGGCCGAGTAATATTCCATGGCACATATACACTAAATATTTTCTTTTTTCTTTTTTCCCCACCTACTTGGGGTTAAGGCCAAGGTAAGTCGTCGGGTTGGTGTTATTGCCAGCATGGAGTATATGCCTCGTTAGCTACAGTTTGGTGACCTCTCCAGGGATTAGGTTTAGGGTTAGTGTTAGGGCTAGGGTTAGGGTTAGAGTTAGAGTATGTGCCTGGCATCCGCCAGTTTGGAGACTTCACCAGAGAATAAGACCCTCGACTTCTGCTGTGGTGAGAACTGACGTGGCAGTAATCCACAGAGCTGAGGCAAGGAAGGGATTTAGGACTCTAAATACTCTTCAGATAAATATTTGATTGTCCTTTTTTTTTTTTTTAATCTCTTCCTTCATACCCATTCTCAGAAATATTACCAATTCTTAAATGTTTGGGATCTTCTGTAGAAGAAGTAGGCTGCTTCTCAGCTTTTCTTATTGTATGTTCAGGAACCCACTTTCTCACATCTAGGGTCAGCATTAGGGTGAGGGTTAGGGTCAGGGGGAAGGTATGTGCCTGGAAACCTGCAGTACAGAGACCTCTTCAGAGGGTGAAGATTGGAGAAAGGGTTAGTGTTAAGGGTTAAGTGTTTAGGGTTAAAGTTATGGTTAGACTTAACGAGTTGGTTATGTGCATGGTGTCTTGCAGTTCAGAAACCTTTCGGGATGGTAAAATCCTGGACTTCTGGTATGGGAATAGATAGGGCAGCCATCTACTGTGCTAAGGCAAACAGGATTTGAGGCTCCAAATACTCTTTATATAGGTACTCAGTTGTTCTGTCTGTTTATATCTCTATAGTCACAGCTGTTTTCAGAAACATTACCAGTTCTTCAATGTTTTAGGTCTTCTCTAGAATTGCTAGGATGCTTCTCATCTTTTCTTACCATGTGTTCAGGAATCCATGTTTTTTGGCCTGGGGTTAGGTTTAGGGTGAGGGTATGTGATTGATATCATGTAGTTCAGAGACTTTTCCAGAATGTTGGGGTTAGGGTTGGGAGATAGGAGTAGGCTGTGGGTTAGGGTGAGAGTATGTGCCTGTCATGCTGTAAAATATCCTTTTTAAGTAATACTAGAATGCATGTAGAGACTCTCTTATAAAATACTGTGTAGTACTAAGAGTTCTAGATAAATGCAGGTTAAAGGCAGCTAAATGTATATATTGACATAGGAAAATACTCAGTATTTACCTGCTTATTACTCTTACTATTTATAAAGTATTGACAAAGAAAAACACAGATATTTCTCAGTTTGATACTATGTGTGATTTCAGTTATACCACTCTGAGAAGCTTTAGTTAGAACTCTGACAACAGGAAGTAATTATTTATAATACATGAAAGAGATTTTTTCATTAAAGAAAATAATGCAATTTTTGTTTCTGTTGTAAAACCTATTCTTAATCTATTTGTAAACATAGCTATTTTGTGGGTGATATAGATGTACTTATGAAATCCCTAGTTTTTCTATAATGTATTCTTTCCTAAAATTTACTGGGTTTGTTATCAAGAAAGTCCATATACTTAATTGGAAAACAAATGATGTGCAACCTCTGGAACTAAAACCTTCAAAGTTTAGAATGTGTGCTTTTCTAAAATCTACCAAGTCATGGAAATGTTTAGCTCCATTTTTTTATTCAGAGTAATACTCCTAAATGATCTATCTGAAATTTACAGATCTACAAGTTAAGTTGAAATTCTTATATTGAGCAAAACACTTTCAGAAAAAAATCAATTCTGTGGCAGTCAGAAAAATTATATTTCTGGATCCTACATTCAAATTTTAAATAATTTTTGTGTCCTTGTGTATGTGTGTATATGTATGTATGTATGTATGTATGTATGTATATGTATGTATATATGTATGTATAAACATACATGTTTATGTAGTCGAAGTAGCGGGAATATACTCCAGGATACATGAGGTAGTTATATCCCTTCTTGATGGACCCATTTCAAATCTCATTTGTTTAGTTTTTTTATTAGTTAGATTTTACAACTCTATCTGGATTGTATTAATATGGGAAGTTTGTTGTTGAAGACTTTTATGTCAGAGGGACGGTGAAGAAATTGAATTTCCCATTCTTATGGAGGAAAGTATTTTTCCTTTGGGAAATGCAATTTATTTTTTTCCTGTTGTACCCATATGTGGATGAAGGTTTCTCATGTCTTATTAAGTATAATATTTATATACTTTTTGGGATAGTCAATTAAGTTAGGTTTGATCTTTTAAACCTAAAATCTTTTTAAACAATTAACATGTATGTCTAGCGTAAAGGTTGGTAGTTTCAGGGTTATAGGGTCTGTTAAGTTATAGGGTCTGTAACAAAATGTCCCTTCTCTTCACCTCCCTATTCTTATTTTTATTCCTTAGGGCAGCTACTTTCAACACTTTAAGCTGCTTTGTTCTCAGATTTAGCTGTTTCTAAATACCTTAATTTCTTCACATTTGTGTAATGTCTTCAGATTTCTGATTATAAAAGGGATAATTTTTAAAATGTATTTTCCTCCATTATTTCAATTGGTTATGTCACTTTTCAGTGAAATCAATATTTAATAATAAAATTATGACCATGAATATGTTATTCATTGTTGATTACTTTCTGTAATAATGGTGTTTTTCTGGACAGAAAGAGAAAAGGAATGCATTTTCTCTTTTCTGTCTTTGCATTGTCATTCATTCTAAACGCACCATGTTTTTATTTTTATTTTTGTTTACTTAGAGATAGCCCTCATGCAGCTGTGTTACATCTGTCTATCCTCATGTTCTGATCTGATTCAGTTCTGTAATTCTGCTACCATTTGTCGTACCTAATTTCCCTTCATTGTCATCCCCGAATTCCCTCTGCTTCTCTCTCGTTTTGTATTTCCTTCCATCTGATCTCAGGTCTTCCTATGTCTTAGCTTTTCTTCTCATTTTAGGGAGACACATTCTCTTATAACTTCCAGAGAAAGATGACATAATTGAAGGTACATTTTTGAGATATTATATAGTCTAAAAATGTCTCTATTCTAATTTCACATTTGGTTGAAGTCTGAATGAGTTTAGAAATATAGATT
The DNA here is from genome assembly GCF_022355385.1 of Mustela nigripes. Lineage (NCBI taxonomy): Eukaryota > Metazoa > Chordata > Mammalia > Carnivora > Mustelidae > Mustela > Mustela nigripes. The sequence goes on from NC_081559.1 coordinate 166,121,424, forward strand.
AAAAATACTCCCCCACCTCCAGATTTTAAAGGCATTTCTCTATTTTCTTTTAGCACTCAGGTGCTATTGAGAAGTATGATGCTATCCTTTTACCTAATATTTTGGCTTTGGCTTGCTTTCTAGTGTTTTTAGTTTCCTTTTATTAAAGTTTTTAGAGATTTCTCTTTTCACCCAGTGTTCTGAAATTTTACATTGATGTACTTTAGGTTGAATCTTTTTTTTTTTTTTATTCATTATGTGAAATACTTAGTAGTTCCTTTCTATCTGGTAACTTATGTTCTAGTATATTTTCTGAAACATTTTCTTTTATTCTCTTGGTTTTCTGTTTTACATTTCTGGAGCTTCTGTAATATAGATATTAGACCAACTTGGTAGGTCTTCTAATTTTCTTATTCCTCTTTAATTTCCATTTTTTTTTGTTCTACTTTGTGAAATTTCTTCAATTCTTTCTTTCCTCTTCTTTACTGAATGTATTATTTCTGTTCTTATCATTAATTTTCAAATTTTATGTAATATCCTGTACTTGTTTCATGTTTGTCTGTCTTCTGTTGTTCTCTGCAGTTTTCCTTCTTCCTTGTTTCCTTATCTTGATTGTCTATTCATATTTGCAGATAAAGCATTTAGAGTCCTATTGTCTACCTGTTAATTATGGGTAGAACTTGACTTCCCTGTTCACTTTTTCATTTTTGATCATTTCATTTGACATATGCACACCAAACTCTGTGTCTCTATGTATCTGTCTACATCTACATCTGTAGATTCTATACCAAATTACTACTGACTGTAGGTGTTTTATCTTGTTTGCCAATTTGCTCACAGAGGAATAATCACAAGTCCTTCCCCCTAAGCTGCCCTCATTCTTAGAACTAACTGGGGAAGGGTGGCTGGAGTGTGTGATAGGGCAGGGGGATTACTTTCGAGGACATAGACATTGACTGGACATTTACTTATTTCCTGTTTTATGACACTCTTAGCAGTTACCTCACTCTGGGATCTTTTATAATTTGATTCACCTTCTCAGGAAACAGAACAGTAAGTCCCCTGTGTAGGTGGAGGAGTTGCAGTCATCTGGTTGCTGAGGTTGGACGATTGGACCAAAGGGCCTCTGTGCTTCTTAGATGCTCAGTCAGCCGTTCTTCTTAGGTTCACCTTTGCCACTACCCTCAGGAATACAAGATGCACCCTATTCCCGTCTTTTTCTGATTTCTGCCAGTTAATTTGCTTGTTTCTTGACTCTTAGTCCTTCTTTTACCCCTTCTTGGCATTGGACTTTCAGCTTTCTCTGCCCAAAGTCAGTTTGCTCCCATTATTCTGCCTTCTAGCATTCTGGATTTATGCTCTGTCTCTACCTCCTCCACTCCTCTCTCTGTCATTATCTCCCTTTCTATGGTTATTGTAGTTCTGGGTTTATTCCTTTTAAAATACATTTTATGATTACTTGTGTTTTCTTATAAGAGGGAGTAGAGGCCAACTTGTTTAACTGGGAGTCTTACAGATTTTAAGAGGTTGAAATGATTGGATTTCATATCATTTCAATGTACTCTTGAACGGAGTCAGTCTTGAGTATATATTCCTTCTCTGCCCTCTTTTGCTTTCTGTGTAGTCCTTAGCAATCACGTGTTACCAAACTCTACCCTGAGTGCATGAAGATAAACAGCTGCAATCGGTGTTAGTTCAGCCTAAAGCCAGCTTCAGTTTGAGTGGAGGGTCCTTTGTAACCAGAAGAAGGAAGAAGGCTTAGGAGAACATTTGTAACAGTGCAGATTGTGTCTTTCAAGCAGACGTGGCAAAGCAAATACTCCTTTTCCTCTCTGGTGTTCCTTTCTATAATATCAGGAAGCACTCCAAAGCAAAGAGTGTAATTAATGCAAGTTACTTGGGAGATGCCCTCCCTACTGTGCATACATTCATCCATCTACTAATTATTAAGCACCCAGTGTAATCCAGGCACTATTCCAGGTCTTGAGGATACAGTAGAGAATAAAACGGGCAAAATCCATGCCCTGTTGGAACTTATATTTGTGTGCTCTTTGTAACTCATCATACAGTGAATGACATTGAAAAGAAATGCTCCACTTCTTTGAAAGTCTCTACTCAGTGCTTCCCACTAGAACATGTATTTAGAATATGTATACACACCTTACACCTAGAATACACACACACACACACACACACACACACACACCCCTTATTTATAAAATGGACATATAACACGTCAGGAGCTACAAAACACTGTGGATTGCTTTGTTGGGTGTACTTATCCATTACTATGCAGCAGATCACCCCAAAACTTAATAGTATCCATTACGGTGTAACAAACTACCCCACAATTTAATGGCTGAAACACACTATAAATATTTATCATTTCACACAGCTTTTGCTGCTCAAAGCTTTAGAAGCAGCTTAGCTGGATGCTCTGATTGGAGGTTTACCAAGAGATTGAATCAGTTTGCCAGATAGGGCTGTAGTCATCTGAAGGCTTGATGCCGGGTGGCTTCCAAGGTGTTTCATTCACAATGGCTAGTTGTTGGCAAGAGGCCTTCATTCTTCCCCATCTGGGCCTTTCCACATTTGAGTGTCCTCACAACATGGTACCTGACTTCTGTCAGAGTGAGCAAGCCAAGAAGACAAGGCAGAAGCCACATGTCATCCATGACCTTGCCTCAGATGCTGTACTTCATTTCTACAGAAATGATAGCTCATCCAGCTCTATTCATTGTAGGAGAGGATGCACGGGGGTATGAATTTAGGCTAGAATCACTGCAAGTCATACTGGAAGTTCACTATCACCCTGGATATTTATACATGCTTCCTCATTTATTAAGTAACTTCCTTTCTTCATCTGTTAGGGCTGCTATGAGAGAATACCATACACTGGGTGTCTTGTAAACAACAGATACAAATTTCCCACAGTTCTGGAAGCTGGGAAGTCCCAGATCAAGGTGCCAGCAGATTTGGTGTATGGTGAGGGACCACTTCCTGCTTCATAGATGGATGTTTTCTTGCTGTGTTTCTGTACAAGAGAAGGGGTAAAGGAAATATCTTGGATGTCTTTAATAAAAGCACTAATGTTGCCTCTTTTATAAGAGCCTTCATGACCTAATCACCTCCCAAAGGCTCCACCTTTAAATGCCATCATATTGGAAACTATATTTTAACATGAATTTTGGGTGGACACAAACATTCCATCTATGTTGTTCTCAAACTTGAGTGACTCAGATTGGTGGACTTCAATGAACTCGGTTACTTATGAACTGTCAAAATAAAAAATGTTAGTTTCTTGAAAGCTAGTTATAAGGCTTAATTTAATATAGCAACCTTTGTAGTTTGTTATATAATATGAAGTCCTGTGTCAGCTAATGACTTTATAAATGAGTTGAACTTAAAATTACCCCTCAGATTTAATGAAGGGTACCTACATTGGTATATGTCTATAGTTCATCTGCACAGGCCATCTAATCAGATGCCACCGAAAAGAGACGTGTTTGGATGAGCCATTCCTTTGAGCTACCTAGAATGTACGTTGGAAGTGTTTTCTTATTTAGAAAAGTGGTCATTAGAAACATGTGATCATGAAGAACATCAAAGACCACTAAGTCAAGTGATATGTAAGGAGGATATGGAGAATCTTCATTTTTTAAAATTTGTGTTTTTTTATCCTAATATTCCAAATAGTCATAATGCTGTGTGACATATCATTTCAGGATGGTAGAATATTGGCCTCTCATTTGTTGAAAAGTAGTTGCTGTCATCATGACTGCCTTCAAGATTGGTTAAGACTGGGATGCCTGAGTGGCTCAGTCGGTTAAGCCGCTCCCCTGCTTGTGCTCTCTCTAACAAGTAAATAAATAAAATCTTAAAAAAAAATTAAAAAAGATTGGTTGAGATTTACTATTCCTTTAGAATCATGCTGTAAGAGTTATAGTTTCATTCTTAGAACTTTTAAAATTCCCTAAGTACATACACTTTTTTTTTTAAATGAGAAAGTTCTAATTTTAATTTTAAATTCACTAGAAACCAATATAATTAGGGTACAGCATATTCTATCTTGCAGTAGATTTTAGAAACATGCAAATGAGGCCCGCTATTTGCCATGGTTATTTGATTTTCATTTGGATGTTTTGAATTTAATGAGACTTTCCTAAACTGGTGGCCAGTAAGCTGACACCTGTTTTACCGTGGAAGAGCTTTTTTTTCTTCCTTACAATAAGCAGAGTTATCAGTTGTGATATACATGTTGCTATTTTGTGATGAGGAAGAATCCCGAGTCCAATGTGTTTTTTGCTCCCTCTTGCTAGGACAAAAATGAATTCTTCCAGACGTATTATAGCCTAAAGATACATTATTTCTGTAGCAGGAATCCATTGCCAGAAATAAATAAATAAATAAATAAATCATACAGATCATACAGCTTTTTATGGAACTTAAACAGTTCATGTAGGTAGCGTATGCCGTTCTCATCCTGCAGCCCTCAGCACAAAATTAGTTGAAATTTTAACATGCCGTCATGCCTCTGTAGCACAATTTTTCTGAAAACCGAAGAGGAGATTCATAATGCCATTACTTTGACTAGAGATTAAAGAAGAGATTTTTTTTTTTTTTTAATGCACCTTTTGGTGGCGATTTAAAGAGGATGTTGAATCCTAGGCTATGTTTCCATAGAACTTATTTTAATAGATGTTATGTGAAGAAAAAGAAATCTGTGATCATGTGAATTCGGGTAATTATAAATCTGTAAATAAAGTAAAATAGGCTTCCTTACTGCAGATGGTCACAGAGCACATGATCATCACCAGAAGGGAATATTTTACACGAAATTGAAATTACGGGGAGATCTTTTTCTTTTAGAGGTTAGTGTCTGTGGAACAAATTCTGGGAAACACCTTTTTAGGTATTTCTCATTTGTTGCAAACTGAAGTTTTGCCACAGTTCTTGAGTGTTTTGATCAAGATGTGATCTCTAAAAGGCGCATGTTGTGACTGTTACGCAGTTTTCACCAGTGTTCCTCCAATCCCAGAGGGAAGGCAATATTTGATATGTTAATTAGCGACGGGGCTGAATATTATATGCCTGAGTCTAAAATTAGTTTTAATTGCTTCTCTGTATGAAACACAGTGAGTGCACTGTCCTCACTGCCCAAGCTACAGTTTAATGCACTGAAATTTCCAGTTCCCTTTGATAGGCTCTGTACCTCAGTAACATTTGAAGTATTTATGGAGGGAATGAAGTAGGCTTACTCTGTGCTAGGCCATGGACTACAAACTAAGAATTTGTAGAACATGAACTCATAAATGCCGATGACATTGTGTCTTAAAGAAGCTCCATAACTGGTCCAGGGTCCCTTGGAGGCTAGTGGAGCCGTGACTCAGAGCCAGGCCAGCCTGCCTTCACTCAAGTTCCTCACTGCCTCCCTCCTGGCACGTACAGCCAGGAATAGAATGCAAGTCATTAGTTGTTAAGTCTCATTAAAGAAATAAATAAATAAAATCTTTAAAAAAAAAAAAAAAAAAAAAGAAAGAGTATCTTGACTTATGTGAAAATAATGGGATCTTAACTGAATTTTTGAAAAGTTGACATTAATTAGAATGTAATAGTAGAGTCGTTCAGAATTATCTCTGGGGAAGACATTGGCGTTAGTATTAGTGATGAGAGAGTAAATATTCCTGAAGAACTGAGGGTAAGTAATGTTAAAGGTACATTTCTAAACACATTGCTTTAAGTATGTAAAAGTATATTTTAGCAGCGATTTTGTTAGTGTTTTGTAAACCTGTCAATTCGACATTTCTTGGAGAGGAATTATAATGGAAAGGGTGTTGGACTTTTTGAATGGCTGTTCTGCCGCATACTAGTTGCCTTATTGTGGTCAAGTATTTTACTGTTTTTACGTCTTCTGAGCCTGAGTTTTGTTTAGTGTAAAGTGGGTAAAGTAGAATGTGTCTCATAGGATTGCAGTAAATCTTTAAAGAAAGAACATATATAAAACACATAGCACAGGGCAAGTAGCCAGTATCCCATAAGTGGTATTTTTTTTTCCATTTTCCCTACCTTAAGCTATTTAAAAGCTTTGTTGTTGAAATTAATTTATTCAGTAACTTTGTTGTTGAATTAATAATTTATATATATCAAATAAATTATTTTAATGAATATATATGTATATATAGGATATATGTGTACATATGTAGAATGTATGTGTGTATATATATATACATATCTATCTCTCTATAATATATAGATAGATGTACATGTGTAGAATGTATGTGTGTATATATATATATAGATATATCTCTATATATATAGATATATGTGTATATATATATGTATATATATACACACATATCTATCTACCTACCTATAGGACCTTCTATAACTGGATGGCATCCTCCTAACAAAGTAATTGATGGTTGGAGATCTTTAAAGCTAGCTAAGCATTTCCTCAAAAGTATTTTTTTCTTGATCCTAAGACTAATGTTTTGACTCATTTAATTCAGCAATGTTCCGAAAAGCTGTTCACTAATTCACAAGTGAGGCTTATAATCAGTGGCAACTTGGAATCAAAGAAATGCAGTAGAAAACATGTGTAGGTAGCAGAAAGTATCATTTATTACATATACAACTGTTATTTTTCTGCTTTCCCTGAAGGGGAGCTGAAGTTCCCAAAGCCTGGGTGGTAGGTGTGGAGAAAGGACTCCGGATTCCATTTGTCAGATTCCCTTTGAATCTCTGCCTAATGTAACCCTGCCCCGTAATTCCACAAAGAATAAATCCGAATGAACACAACTGGAAACAAGAGGTATATAGAGTAGTTCAGAAAACCCCTTTTTAGTATATATATTATTTTCAAACCTTGACATGAACTAAAGAAGAATCACAAAACATATTTCTCAAAACCCTTTATAAATGGATAATCTGTAGGGTAGATCATTTACAGAGGGGTTGGGTTTACGTAATTCTGTAATAACCTTTGTGAAATAAAAAGCTGTAGTAAATCCGCAGTACATGCGCATCATCAAGGTGGCTCAGCGTTGGTAGCCAAGGGTATAAAGGAAAATCTGAACGTTGGAGACATGTAGCTACCCGTGTTGGATGGTTAAATCCTAAAGCAAACCCATCCATTGCTTTGGTTACATGGAGGTACATTTATAAAATACAGGAGTTGATGCTCTTTTTCCCTGTATATTTTTCAGGTGTAGAGGCACACAGGCTAATAAAATTAGCAAAGGAGGAGTTTAGCCTCCCATGATGGGATTCCTGAAGAATAATGACATACATTCTGCCTTGAAGGCTGTAATCAATCTTTATTGAAAAGAATCTAGGCTGAAAACATGGAGGGCTTTTTGGACCATCCTCCCTCATTACATTGTCCATTTATTTCCCATCTTCTTACCTCTCTTGGTCATTGAGGATTATAACTATTCACTTACACTGATTTTTTTTTGTTTTATTTTTACAAAGGAAGGTCAATGAACCTACAATATTAAATCACATCCTTGTTTCTTTATTTTATTTGGATCTCTATAAAGATTCAGTGTTTAACTTCTCCCTTTAAGACTTTAGTAAAACGCAAGGCTAGGAAGGGCTGATGGCTTAATGTAATTGTTTTCTGTTTGAAAAGATACTATAAAAATGTTTAACTCCATTTTATGAACAAGTTTGCAACAGACCTTAATAGTTTTCATATTAAAGCTTGTTTAAACAAGACTTATTTTATGTATACCTGTGCTTGTGTGCATGTGTGTGTGTGTGTGTGTGTGTGTGTATAGAATTTTTTGGCAAGTGAACATTCTGAATTTCAGGTTTGGTTTTAAATATTGATCATATTAATACATTTTTGTATAAAATTTAACCCTAATGTGTATTTTTCTTTAGCTTATACCCCAGATGACTTTTTAGCTAGGACACCATTGGAGCAAGGAAGTTAACAAATGAGAGCTCCTCTCCCATTACACAGCGCAGTGCTTCCGGATATTTCCTATTTTGAGCAGCTGTAGGATCTAACTGACACAGCAGGATGCCTTCAGAATATCTTTATGAAGAGAATTCTCTCTCGTGCTTTTTTTTTTTTTTTTTTTGCATCTTTTCTACATTCCCCCCACGAAAAGAGATTTTTTGCATTCAGCCACTATAAAGCACATCAACATTCTACTCTTCCTTCTGCCCAAAAAGAAGATGCAAAGGAAAGCATAATAAAGAAAATAAACCTGTTACATAAAGAATAATGTTAATATAATAATGATGACAATATAGGACTCCAGTCCCTCTTATATAAATTTTATAAATCCTAAGTATGTACGGTGCTTATAGACATAGGCATCTTAAATAGAAATCCAATCTTCATAACTAGGGTACAAAATTGATAAATTTGAAAATACCATTTTATTCAAGTTTAACTTTGGTATCTGAGTGTGAGCATGCCCACAAAATGTAAAGTCTAAAGTAGTTGTCCCTATCCTAGAACTGACTGACTATAAAATCTAAAAACAAATGTGTTTTTTTTAAAGTCTACTATACACTGTCTATTGTTCAAGTTTAGTTTAAGCAAATGGCAAAGTCATGGTAGTCTCTCTGGCCTGTAGTTTTGTCCCAAGTTTCTTCCTTACTCAGAAATCTTTGACAGTCCTTAGAGTCTCCAGAAGGTTTTAATGTTTTGTATGGTATTCAGGGCCTTACAAAAACCCATCTTGCTAACTTCTTCTCACACCCTTTCACTCTGCCTCTTGGGCTCACCAGGTTTTTTGCCTTTCCTTAAAGTAATGCGTACAGACTTTCAGTGTCTTTGAAATAAATGCCCCGTCATCACTCTCCTGCCTGGCAAATTCAGATTTTTCTCAAAGCTCAGCTAGGCTAGACTTTCCCTTTTAGGTAAGGCTTCATGCATCCTTTTTTCCCCCTGAGTCCTAGCCAAGTTACTTCCTCCGTGTTCCTTCACTCATTTTATTCATATCATGAGTATGATTATGCTATATTATTATTATAGGATACTTGCTTTTTTGCTAGTTTCTCAGTCTTTCTGGAGAGCAGGTACAATATGTCTTTTTATCACTAGACCTTGGCATGGTCCTAGTTCTATCTACAGTTGTCAATAACCATTTTAATAAATGAGGGAGAAAATACCCAAATTGTCTTCCATCTTATAGGAGTATGTTAATCTTTAATGTTTAAGGTGAATGACTCCATGGTTGACATTTCTAATAGCCTATATATTGCCAAGGTAATGTACATTGCTCCCACATTTTTGACTTAGCCTTCAACTGAACCTGTGGGCTTCCTAAAGATTCCTTATGAAAGTAATTTAGCCAATTAAAGTATATCATACTATAAAAAATCAATTGTTTTACAGGTGCTTCGTTCCATGAGATCTTCCAGCAGAAGTAATTTTGGGTTGGTGCCTATTGAAAAGCCTTCTGTTTAGCTGATGGCATTGAAACGGAGCCAGAGGAAAAGTAAGGAGGCGGCTCACTACTCCTTTGCCAGGGAGCCAGAAGGACAAGTTGAAAAGTGACTTTCTTTTGACTAAAGAAAATCACATTCCACTAAAGGCAGCACATTTTCAGACTGGTGATTAGCCAACTTTATATCCATAAGGAATGTGACTTAATAGAAGAAGAGCCGCCTTTCAGAGAACTAAACTTTTTGTCGAGGTTTGGACGGAAGAAACAAGGCCTATGTTGCCTATCTCCAAGCAGGGCAATTAGAGCTCTTTTGGTTTGTAAGAGAAAATCAAACTCCCAGGGAATTTTAAAAGGCCCTTTTCCTGTGAAATATGACAGTTTGCAGAAGCCTTTTCTTCTTCCATTTACCCTTTCAATGAGGAAACTTATCTTCCTGACAAAAATTGCATTAAGAAGCAGCTGCAGCCATTTCCCCTTAGGCAGCATTCTGGGGCAATATTTGAGAGAAGAGCTCCTTGAAGATAAATGGGTTGCTCAGTAGCCTCAGCCAGGAGGAATAAAGGCATCCTTTTGGTTTCAGACTTTGGCTTGTTAGCCCAGGTTTTTTGATTAGGAGTCTTGCTGACCAGCAGTATTTCTTGTCCTGGTTGAAGTTGTTTGGGAGGAGGAGTTGCCGACCTTTGGTCGGTGCAGGTTCTTTTCTTTCTTTTCTCTGTTTCCCAGTCCAGGCAGTTTGAGAGGTGTCCTTTGTGGTCTGGAGTGAGACTGAGAAGCTGAGTGAAGTGGCACTTTATAAATCTCTCCCTCTTTTCAGGTAATACATCTTTTCAGGTTCTCGGCCTGCAGGTCCTGGAGCAACAGTGACTATTACTGAGATATAAAGATGCGGCCCCATCACACGGCGCATGAGGTCTGAAGTTGGACTCGGGGGCTCCGCTCCCTCTTCGTCATGTCCCGGGACTCTCCTCTTTGTTGTACCCACCCGTCCCCAGAGACATTTTCTTTTCTCTCTTGTTGCTCACTCCTGCCTTCAGGATCTCCTTGTCATAGGTTTAGGTTTCTCCCAATATTTGTGTCTCTTCCCTCTGCTTAGCCCACAGAGACCAGGTAGTAGAAATTCTCTTTAGAAGGGAAGAAGAGGGGCGCCTGGGTGGCTCAGTTGGTTAAGCAACTGCCTTCGGCTCAGGTCACGGTCCCTGAGTCCCGGGATGGAGTCCCACATCAGGCACCCAGCTCCATGGGGAGTCTGCTTCTCCCTCTGACCTTCTCATCTCTCATGCTCTCTCTCGCTGTCTCTCTCTCAAATAAATAAATAAAAATCTTTAAAAAAAAAAAGAAGGAAAGAAGAGGGAATCACTAAGAAAACTTATATTTAACATTTCAGTCTTCCCATGATTCCGTTGCCTTATTACAATGGCGCTAACAGAATATGACTTCCATTTAGGATTTAGGGCAAAATAGGTAATGTGTTTTTAGCTAAGAATTACTGAGTGCATATTTCTTTTTGCAAGCAATTTCTTGGTGATAAATATGAAATCACTCTGTGTTTGTAATCCTCATTCTTTCTTTCTTTCCTTTGTCTTTTTCTCTGTCATTTCCGACAACAGTTATTACTTGTGTCCAGCTCTGACAGCTAAGTTTTGCTTCACATTGTTATATGAAGGAACAGTATGAGACCAGGGGTAGGCAAACTTGTTTTTATAAAGGGCCATTTAGTGACATTTAGGCTATAAGGTCACTGTTAAAATTATTCATCTCTGCTGATATTGTAAAAACAGCCATAAGACAATGTGTATTGTGTTTGGAAAAAACTCATAAATACGGGGCACCTGGGTGGCTCAGTGGATTAAGCCGCTGCCTTCGGCTCAGGTCATGATCTCAGTGTCCTGGGATCGAGCCCCGCATCAGGCCCTCTGCTCAGCGGGGAGCCTGCTTCCTCCTCTGTCTCTGCCTGCCTCTCTGCCTACTTGTGATCTCTCTCTCTGTCAAATAAAATAAATAAAATCTTTAAAAAAAAAACTCATAAATACAAGGTAAAATAATTAGAAATATGATCCACATCCTTTAGTTTCAAATTTTATATTTTCCTCCATAATTCCCACTATTAGTGTGGCCTTCTGAAGTATACAAGAAATTTTGTAGGTTAAAAAAAAATATGCAGCGGCCCCTGGGTGGCTCAGGGAGTTAAGCCTCTTTGTTTACCTTAGGTCATGATCTCAGGGTCCTGGGATCGAGCCCCCACATCAGGTTCTCTGCTCAGCAGGGAGCCTGCCCCTCCCCACTCTCTGCCTCCCTCTCTGCCTGCTTGTGATCTCTCTCTGTCAAATAAATAAATAAAACCTTTTAAAAAAAAACACATTCGCCATCTATAAGTGGATAACAGACCCCTTAGGAAAAGGGCAAAAGACAAAAGAGGAAGGACATTGTGGAGAGAACTTTTCTAATTTTTTTTCCACAGAAATCTTTTTCCCCCAATGAAACAAAAAGTTGTCTTAATATTGTTTGATTAACTCTTGGTGTAATGTCATGTAGCATATTCTGCTAACAAGATAAAGAAATGTTGGCTTTGTTTTGCTGCTATTTTCTCTGAATGTACAGAATTTCCCTTTAGAAATAATCTACATGGAATTTATTTGCATGTTTTTCTTACAGAGAACCTGCTACCTGTGGGAGACAATATAGTGTATGGGTTAAGAGCTCTAGGGCTAGAATCAGACTGGTTTTGACCCCCAGCTCTGCCATTCACCATTATCAGATAACTTATTTCTGTCTCAGTTTCCTCAACTCTGTTACATAGAGTTGCTGCAAAGATTATATGAGCTAATGGGGCACCTGGGTGGCGCCTCATACTTTCAGCTCAGGTCATGATCCCTGGGTCCTGGGACCAAGCCCCACATCTGGCTCTCTGCTCAGCGGGGAGCCTGTTTCCCCACCCCCACTCTCTCTCTGCCTGCCTCTCTGCCTACTTGTATCTCTGTCTGTAAAATAGACAAAAATCTTTAAAAAAGGGGTGCATGGGTGGCTCAGAGGGTTAAGCCTCTGCCTTTGGCTCAGGTCATGATCTCAGGGTCCTGGGATCGGGCCCCGCATCAGGCTCTCTGCTCAGTGGAGAGCCTGCGTCCCCCTCTCTCTCTGCCTGCCCTCTCTGCCTACTGGTGATCTCTCTGTCAAATAAATAAATAAAATCTAAAAAAATAAAATCTTAAAAAAAAAATTATATGAGCTAATACATGATAGCAGTCACCATATATATGCTGATTACTCTTGTGAGTGCTCAGAAAATGTCATCCATTATCCCTGTTATTCATACACATCGGCTCTTGAATCAACCTGAAATTTGCCAGTCGCGTTTATTTTACTTGATTAATATTTTTCACTTGGATCTGAATGTTTTAGGAAGATGACTATATAGAAAAAATCGTAATATATATTTTACATTTATATTTTTATTCAAATATGCACAGATTATTTTTATTTTAAAATTCTCTTTATAAAAATAATTACACCACTTCTGTTGTTTGTTATAAGATAAAATTCTCTTTAATGGTGAAAACATTCATATATGAGAATCTGTAGAAGAATGAATTTGGTGATTGTAATATATCACACTTTATTTTGTTGCTTATAAAATAAAAGTAGAAAGGAGATGTATGTACAGCCAGGGGTCGTCATCAAGGTGACTGATCTGTTAGACCCTGAGATACCAAATATGTAAAGTCAGTTGCTTTGGCGTCTTTGGAATTATAATGGGTTTGGATGAATATTTTGACTGTGACTACTGATAATTATAATATTTGGCAAGAATGTGCCATCTTTGATCACACTGTTTGATATAACTTTAGTTTATCTACACGTCTCACTCCATCTCTCATCCTTCCAAGAAGCATTCAAGACTAGGAGAACTAGTTTCACTAATGGAGGAAAGTTGTCCTAGTGTGTTGAGTAGAAAATGGCAACCACCATTGGCTGAGGAACTGGAGTACTTCCTAAGGAAAAGACATAAACCTATTTTTAGTAATTAATCTAATAACAAAGCCTGGAATAGTTTTGTTGGAATCAATAGCCTGGTGTCTTTACTCTTAGATCTTCTCCTTAGTCAATATCTGACTTCCAGGGAGAGGAATAGCTCTAAGACTATTTGCCTTAACAATATCTAAGAATTGGGTCCGTGTGCTTTAGTTCTTCTCTGTCACATAAAAGGCACTATAGTAATTCTTGCACTGGGGACTCAGTACCTCACATCTACATAAAGGGAGTTTCACGACAAGTGATAGCCACAGGGTCTGAATCAAAACAGCAGTGCCTACCAGCACTGGCTGAAGAACATAACAGTGGCTATAGCTAGGGGAACCAGCAAGTCTAAGTCAAAGTGAAAAATGGCACCCGGGGGGGGGGGGGGGGCTGCAAATCATGTGGGTGACTGGGAGTGGTATCCAGTATGTGCTAGTATCAGGACTTACCCACTAGAGGGGGCTGTGGCAGAAGGGGAAAGAAAAAGCAGAGTCCACATGGTAGCAGCCAGCCAGAGTAGCCACATCCAAGCAATGGGCATAGTCTTGGGTCTCCCACAAATACTTGGGGAGCACTTTACTGCTAGAAAATGATCACAGCCCTCAGGCTTGATGATTCACTAGAAGGACTCACAGGATTCAGAAGTTGTTATACTCGTGGTTCTGGACAATGAGAAATGAAGTCAACTGAAATAAAAGATTCATGCAAATCAATATAGGAGACCAGAAGTTCCCAGCCTACTTCTTTTTAGGTTCTGCAGTGCCCAGCACAGAACCAGTAATATGGTAAGAGCTTAATGAATTTTTTTCAAGTAAGTCAATGGATGAATGTGGCCAAACAGCACAAGCAATAACAAAACGAAAAACTGAAACACAGTGTACATAAACAAAATGATTGGGATTAAGTGAAACAGTTCTAAAGTTAACATCATATTCATAAAGTAAACTGTTCTTTTCTATCACTTGTTTTTACTCTGCTTTAATTGTTTGTGGTATGATTCTAAGCCCCAGCTTGGTTGCCCAATGTCTGATTGGCCATGGGCAAGCAACTTTAGACTCTGTTTTCTTTAGATTAAAGAGAAGATTTAGATAGATTTAGGTTTAGATTAAAGAGATTTGGATAATCAGATGTCTCCCTTCTTCTTCTTTCTCCTCTTACCCCAACCACACCTGCTTTTTCTCCATTCCTCTCCCTCTTCTCTAATCTGTAGGAGCAAAGACCTTCCAAAGCAGTGAATAATGTGATGTATTTCTATTACCCTCTTGGCCCAGGTATATTCTTCGGGCCCAAATTGGCTATAGTTTTCCTCTTATACACAATTTCAGTTTTACTAACTAAATTACATTTTGGTTATTACCAGTGTTGTTAGAAACTAGTGGGCTCTATATTGCATTTATTTTCATTTAACATTGCCAAATTCAACCTTTGATTATTCATTCAGTACATATTTATTAAATGCCCTATTGGCTGTATAATTTGTAAATATCTTCTCCCATTTATTTTCACTGAATTTTCTTTTTTTTTTCTTTTTATTTCATTGATGGTTTCTTTTTCTCAGCAGAGCTTTTAATGTAGTACCAATTGTTTATTTTTACTTTCCTATTCCTTAACTGAGGAGACATACCCAGAAAACAGTTGCCAAGGATAATGTGCAAGAGTTTAACGCCTGTGTTTTCTCCCAGGAGTTTTATGGCTTCATGTCTCACATTTAGGTCATTAATCTATTAATCTTAAATCTATAACCTATTGCAAGTTTATTTTTGTGATTGGTGTAAGAATATATCCAATAGGGAATTAATATCCAATATGTATGAAGAACTCTTACAACTCCACATCAAAACCTCCAAATCATCCAACTAAAAATGGGTAGAGGACCTGAATAGACATTTTCCCCAAAGAAGATCTACATGGCCAACAGCCACATGAAAAGGTGCTCAGCATCACGAATCATCAGAGAAATCCATATCAAAGCCACAATAGATGTGAATTCATACCAGTCCGATTGGCCATTTTCAGAAAGAAAAAAAAATAACAAGTGTCATGAGGACATAGAGAAAAGGGAACCCTCGTGAAATGTTAGGAATGTAAATTGGTATGACTGCTATGGAAAACAGTCTGCAGGGTCCTCAAAAAAGTAAAAATAGAAATGCCATGCAATAGTTCCATAACTGGGTATTTACACAAAGAAGATGAAAACGCTATTTCAGAAAGATTTATGCACTCCTGTGTTCATTGCAATATTGTTTGCAATAGCCAAGATACGGAAACAATATCCACATGCATTGATGCATGAATGAATAAAGCTATGATATATACACACGATAAAATATTACTCAGCTATAAAAACGACAGAAATCTTACCATTTGCAATGACATGGTATTTGCAATGACATGACGTAGAGGGTGTTACGCCAAGTGCAGTAAGTCAGAGAAAGACAGATCCATGTGGTTTCACTTACACGTGGTATCTAAAAAAGAAAACAAAGGAACCAAAAAAACCCAAACAAAACAGACCCCAGAGACTTATAAATACAGAGAACAGACTATTACTTGCAGGGAGAAGGGGGTTGGGGAAATGGCTAAGATAGGTGAGAAGGATAAGAGGTACAAACTTCATTTATAAAATAGTCACGGGGAGGAAAAGTACAGCATAGGGAATATAGTCCGTAGTAATGTACTAATGGTATATGGTGAAGGTAACTACACCTATCATGGTAAGTACTGTGTATTATATAGAAGTATGTTATACAAGTGAAACTAATATAACATTGTATGCCAACTATACTTCAATAATCAATTTGTTTAACGTTAAAAAATGTTTATTGAATACCTGCAATGTACTACTTCAGTTCTCAGACAAAACAGACCCAGATCCTGGCCCATTTTTATGTTTTAGGGAACAAACAAGATATAATAAAAATTAAAGAGGAGGAAGATACAGAGACTAGACAAAAACACAATAAAAATTAAATCATAGTTTCCTAAACAGCAAGAAAAAGAAGAGAGAAATGACATAGAGCCAGGTAAGGAGAATTGAGAGGTTCTGTGGGACAATTTGAGATACAATGGCCAAGGTAGGCTTTCTTGAGAAAATTATACATCAATAAAATCCTGAAGAAAGACAGGAAGTGAAGGATGTGAATTCAAGCCAAAGAACATTCTAGACAAAGGGAACAGCCCATGGAAGGTTGGAGCACGCCTGGAACTTCTGGGGAGCATTAAGGAGGCCAGTTGGGTTGGAGCAGAAAGAGCAGAGGGAAGCAGTAGGGAAAAAGGTCAGAAAGGTGGCGGGCAGGAGTTGAGGGACATCATGAAAGCTTTGCAGGACTTCGTAGGAGATGGTACCCTTTATTTTCATTTTTTAAAATATTTTGTTTTTTTTTTATTTGACAGAGAGACAGCTAGAGAGGGAACATAAGCAGGGGGAGTGGGAGAGGGAGAAACAGACTTCCTGCAGAGCCAGGAGCTGGATGCAGGGCTTGATCCCATGACCCTGGGATCATGACCTGAGCCGAAGACAGACACTTAACAAATGAGCCACCAAAGTGCCCCGATGGCACCTTTTTATTAATTTTTCTGCTTAGAACTTCTACTTTATAAAATAGTACATAATTTATAGAGGGAGTTAATTTATAATTAACATAATTAATATTTCCTTTATGAGCAAAATCATTTAAAAATTAAATTATTTTAATTTTTAGAAAACTCACGACCGCAGATACTCATTTTAACTTCTCATCTATGATGCAAATATTTACCTGTAATTTCAGTAATGAAGTGTCCTTTATAAAAGCTTTCTCCTATATCTAACCACCATTAACCACCATGAGATTCTTTTTCATTGTCCTAGGTTCAGTTTGAACTCAGAACCTGCATTGATCAACTCATTGCTCTCTACAATTTTATTTATTTATTTAATTTATTTAACTTCTTTATTAATCTGCATTTGAACCACTTTGTGGAGAATAAAAATATAGAACAGTTTTATGTCCTCCTAAAAATTTTGCTTGAACCAGAAAGTGGGTACTACTTTCTCCTGCTCTTTGGTTTCATTTTAATTTCAAAACTAATTTCATGCTTTTAAATGTTAAATTACTATAAGGGTTTTCAACTTTCTGTCTTTAATTCTAGTATTATCTATTATCTACCATGCTAATTTTGTTTCTGCTTAATTGAGAGTACAATAGACACTAGCACAGAAATAGCAGAGGTCAGAATGCTTACCAAATGAGGTTTTGATACAATGCATAATTCATGAAATACATTCCCTCATGTTTTCCATTGTCCTCAACTGAAAATGTACCTTGCTAAATGCAGCTCTTCCACATTGTTTTAAATCTTGTTGAAGTCCTCAGATTTCTACTGTTTTCTGCTTTTGAAAAAGTCTCTTTTAGTCTGTTATTTTTTTAATATAAATGTTTCTTCTAAAAAGAATACTTTTTGGCTTTGTGCCTCAAGATTCTCTAAAAGTTGGTTACTCAGTGCCAAAGGAATTATATATACCAGCTCATAATTCAAGTTAATCTATTGATAAGCAAAACATAAACTTATTCCATTATAGAATGTACCTATTTTTAACCAATATTCTATTATTTTGTGTTCTCAAAGAGAAGAAACTAATTTATTGTTGGTCTTGCATTGGTAATCAGAATGCTCTCAGCTGCAAGTGGCAGAAATTCAATTCAAATTAGCTGAATTGAAAAAGGGATGGGAAATTTATCAAGGGTGTGGGTTGATTCAAATACTGTGGGTGCAGTGGATCTGGTGATTTCACTAGAATTTTGGGTATCTGTGTGTCTCTCTTGTTTTTACTAACTTCTTATTTTGGCACCATTTTTGGGCAACACATGGCAGCAAAGATGCCTGGCTGTCAGTGCCAGGCTTATGTGGCCTCATAGCTAACAGTCCCAGAGAAGAGACCAAGAGTCTCTTTCCCCAGCGTTTATAGTTTCTTTGGAAGGGTTACATTGGGCCCTTCTTGGCCATGTGGGTATGGATAAATTTACATCCAGAGAGATAAGAAACTCTAATATGGATGGAGTACCTCTCTGTGGTGGGAAAGGTAAAATGGTATGAACAGAGAATGAGACACTCTTTTTTTTTTTTTTTTAAAGATTTTATTTATTTATCAGAGAGAGAAGGAGAGAGAGCTAGCACAGGCAGACAGAATGGCAGGCAGAGGCAGAGGGAGAAGCAGGCTCCCTGCTGAGCAAGGAGCCCGACAGGGGACTCGATCCCAGGACGCTGGGATCATGACCTGAGCTGAAGGCAGCTGCTTAACCAACTGAGCCACCCAGGCGTCTCGAGAATAAGACACTCTTAAACCAGAGAAACAAAACAAGCGACAGTAACAA
This sequence comes from Mustela nigripes, assembly GCF_022355385.1. Taxonomy (NCBI): domain Eukaryota; kingdom Metazoa; phylum Chordata; class Mammalia; order Carnivora; family Mustelidae; genus Mustela; species Mustela nigripes. The sequence goes on from NC_081559.1 coordinate 166,140,178, forward strand.
ATTCCCATTGTCTGATTCAGTTCCTTTGGATGCCAAACGTCAGTCAGCAGGTGCAAATAGCAGACTTCTCCACCAAGGCAGTTCATCGGGTCAGTCATTTATATTTTAGAACATCTTCTAAGTGTTAGTCTTCATCTCAAAGACTGTGGACAGCTCGGATACAAGTATTACCAAAAAATAGGAGCATGTTTTCCCTCCATTCGAATGGCTGTCTCCTCCGTTCACTATACTGCTTATTCAGAACTCCCAGAGAAATATTACAGACTGCACTGGAGTAAGGTGTGGATTATGTTTGTGTTCTATCAAGTAGCACTCTTTAAATTGTTGTAAGTGCTGAGGAGTCAGGAAATGAATTGTACTGGAAGGATGGTAGTCTTTCGTTGCTCTATGAATCAAAAGACAGTGTCCTAGTAAGGGTATTTGGGGACCCTTTTAAACCTGGGAGGTGTAAGGTGCACTGATGATTGTAGGTAAGCTTCACGTGTTCCCCAACAAGGGAGAAGAGTATGTGACATTTTATTATTAGCTTGTTTTTAATTCTGTCCAGTAAAATTCTCTTTTAGATTTAAAAAATGCCACATGAGAAGTTAAAGATCATTCTAATAAGCAAAGAAGGCATGACTAGACTTTTCAATGCCTCAGGAAGGGCCGGTGGAATATAAGCACAGTGCTGGGCGCTGATTGTGGGGAATATGATAAACTTCAGTGTCAGCCAGCCTCCTTTCTGAGATTCACATAGTGAAAGGTGACAATTTTGGTTTAGAGCCAAGAATAAAAGACAAAAAAAAAAAAGGAAAAAGGAAGACTCCTGAACAGAAATAGCACTGTAACAAAAATTCCTCATCACCTACTATCTTTCTAGACCAAGTATTTGATGAATTTTAGGGATTATTAAGAACATATTTCTTATTCCATAGTCCTTAATTAGAAAGTTAAACATCTCTAAATGAATTAATGCTCTGATAGGTCCATTTCTCCTTTTCATTTCTGCTGCCAAAATTCACAGCTCTATCATCTCCAGCCTGGATTACCCTTTGGCCCTCTAGTTATCTGCCAGCTCTATGGTCTGTCTCCTCTAACCCATGTTCAACTTTGGGGTCCTGGTGCTACTTCTGTGTGTAATACTCAACTGTAATCTCTTTCCACCTATGAGGGAAATGCAAATAATAATAATAATTATTATTATACTAATAGTAATTATTATTATTTAGTGCACAGACCTTTTATGATAAAATAGGATCTGGAATTTGGGAGCCAATATCAAAGCACAATTCTGTTTATTAGTTGGGCAGCATGGGTATCAGTGTACATATTGTTCTTATAGTTTAGCTTCCTCATCTACAATGGGGTGATCAAAATGCGATCTGCCTTATCAACTTGTTTTGTAAGGACTAAATGAAAAAAAATGTATGTGACGTGTTTGTGATAGCAGCTATGATATAGTTGATTCTTAATAAATGTTGGCTCTGCTGTGACTTCTGTCTCCCTCCCTAGCCTCATCTCTGGCCAGTCCCCCATACTGCCGTATGATCTGGCCATGGCAAAGTTCTTGGTTTCTGAATTGCCATTCTCTTTATATTTCTTGGCCTTTATACATACTGCTTCCTTTATTTTTCCCACTGGACCGAATGGTTTAAGCTTAGCAAATATATCTTACTTGCATTTGCAGTTCTTAACACAATGCCAGGCACTTAATGGAGGACTTGAAAGAAATAATGTTGAATGAGGACAGCTGTTCATTCATCAAAATACAATTGGTTTCTTCATGTATTTGTTTTCAGTTCAGCTTCACAGTATGGTAATAGAGAAGTCTCACTGGAAGAAATTATTTCACCTTAAGGTCAAGGGCATGCAAGTGTTGCAGAAATAAGTTCTTTGGATTAACAACTGTGACTTTTTCACAGTTCTTTAATTTTCTTGGACCAAGCTGTCTGTTTCAATGGAAGCTCAGTTTAGCATTAGGTACTGTAAAAAAGGAAAACGTGCTCCTTTGTGGTATCGAGAAGAAACGTAAAAATTAGCTAATGGGTAAAAGTTTCTCTGGGCATATTTTGTTTTCTGGATGAATGTAGTTTATGACTGCTGGCTGTTGGGAATTCCTTCATAATTATGGGTTGTCCTCTAAAGACTCTACCTTTCTTGCACTGGAGAGAACCAGCATGATCCAATGTAAGTGCAGGTCAGTTCTATTGAATTCCTTGGTCTGTGTCATCAAGATACAAAGAGCTGGTGACATTCTCATTCTGATCAATTTTGAAGCATTCAACCAAGAAGATTTGACTCAGCAAAATATGTTAGAAGCATCTCTTCCACAAAAATGTGTAGCTGTTTTTTGGCAACTTTTTCTAAGGGCTCAGAAATAATAATTCTTTGAGTGCCACGTGATAGTTTTGATGAAGGGTGACCAGTTGGTTTGAAACAATGGTAGTTAAAGAAGTATGAAGTGCTAAGAGGAACTAGGTTTCATTATAAATATCCTTTCGACTTTGGGGTTATTCTGTTTGCATATTGCCGTGATTGAGTATTGGTGACTTGCCCAGAATCACTTCAGTACAATAAATGACCGTCTTGTTCAAGACTTGCTTGTTACTTGTTTGTTTATGAACTACTACTCCAGTACTATTTGCCCTACTTTATAAATATTTAAGTTTACTTTATCTTCAGTCCTCAAGTGAACAGACATCTCATTCAATGACAAAGCACAGTAATGCATTCTAATTGTCTAATATCAACAAACATTTCAAAATTAACTTTATGCTAATATGATTGGATATTTTCCATTAGTTGATTGAAATGAAATGTTTGAAAAATTGCTTCAAATGTTTTTCCCTATTAAAGTTATTGTTACCATAGATTAATTTGTCACTGAAATACTTAATGCAAATACATTTAATTTCTTTGCAAATTCCATTGAAGCGCAACATCTCAGAGGTGTCTTAGAAATAAATTATAATACTATTTTAAACAGATCTTTTATTAGTTTTTAATAAAAATATAACAGATGATGGCTTTGAAATAATTTGTGTTGAACTACAGAAGAAAATGCCATAAATCTCATTTTGACAAACGTTTTATTCTTTGTAATTTGTAATGGGAAGAAACACTGCATAAAAATCTTCAAGTAAGCTTTTGGCGCTATTTGTTATATTTATTCCTTAGGGTAGGATATGTGCATGTGCATCTACTTTTCTTCCTCCCTACTCCCCAGACACTTCTTTTTCCCATAAAAAAGTGAGAACATTTCTTAGATTTGGGAATTTATAAAATCAAGTCATGCGTTAAGGCATTAGGATGCAAAGCCGAGAGGGGATCAAGGTAAAACTTAGGATAACATGATAAATTCACAGCTTCAAAATTTGAGCTGTGCATATACTGTTTTAAGAAACTGTTTTTGCCATATTTCTTCTAGTTGGATCCTCATCTAGTTGGATCTTCAGGTTTTAAAATATTATGGAAGAAAAACTGACAAGATCTTGTCATGTATACTTAAGAAACTTGCAACACTTATTGTAATGAATTAGATTTTTACTGATGCCTGAGTAACTTGTCGATAGCAAGCTGAATGCATTTATATATAGTACAAGGGTTGATCATAGGAAAATCTAAGATAAAATTGGCTTTTGGAGACTTGTACCTTATAGTGGAAACTCAGGCCTACCATGTGTGCCTGTAAAGTTTGAATTTCCTTTGGCAACCCATTAAATCTTTTTTTAAAAATTGGTGCAGGGCGCCTGGGTGGCTCAGTGGGTTAAGCCGCTGCCTTCGGCTCAGGTCATGATCTCGGGGTCCTGGGATCGAGTCCCATGTCGGGCTCTCTGCTCAGCAGGGAGCCTGCTTCTCTCTCTCTCTGCCTGCCTCTCTATTTGTGATCTCTCTGTCAAATAAATAAATAAATAAATCTTTAAAAAAAAAAATTGGTGCACATGCCATAAAATTTACCCCTTTGAAGTATGCAATTCAGTGGTTTTTCATATATTCAAAAAACTGAACAACCATAACCACTATGTAATTCCAGAATATTTCCATCATCCCTGAAAAGAAATTCCACGCCCATTAGCCGTGAATTCCCACCCTTCCCTCTCCCAGCCCCAGGCAACCATAATCCACTTTCTGTCTCTGTAGACTTGCCTGTTCTGGACTTTTCATACATGTGGAATCACACAATATGTGACCTTTTTGGTCTGTATTCTAAGCATAATGTTTCCAAGGTTTATCCATGTTGAGCACATGTCAGTACTTCGTTGCTTTCTGTGGTTGAACAGTGTCCCGCGTGTGGGTGTGTCACATCTTGTTCACTCACCAGCTGATGAACATTTCAGTTGCTTCGACTTTTGGGTTATAACGAAATTGCTGTATGAACATTTATGTTTTAAGTTTTTGTGTGCATGCGTGTTGTCAGTGTTCTTGTACAGATACCCAGGAGTGGAATTGCTGGGTCACATGATGGCACTATGTTTAAATTTTGGAGGAACCGTCAAACTGTTTTCCGCAGCACCTTTTACATTTTCACCAGCAATGTGTAACAGCTCCGGTTTCTAAACATTATAAAACATATGGTATTTTGATTCAGTAATTGCCCGCATTTTAATTGGGTTGTGTTTTCTTTTTATTGCTGAGTAGAGAGAGTTACTTATGTGTCATGAATACTAGAGCCTCAGCCCCATAGATGATTTGCAAATATTTTTTCACACTCTGTTCATTGTCTTTTCACTTTCTTTCTTTATAGTGTCAGTTGACAAACAGAAGTTTCTAATTTTGAATACAATTTAATATTTTTTTGATTACTTGTACTTTTTGTGTCATATCTAAAAAAAAAAAAAAGTTGTGTTATAACTCTCTTAAACATCACACCCACGTGTCTTGCTTCATCTCATGTCCTACCCTAAACTACACAGTCACATGCATAAATCTCACATACCCACTTACAGTTTAACTATCCCTGATTATTTGGACACACGGTCCTCTCTCTGTGGCCTTGGAATATGTTTTGTCCCTCTCTCAGAGTGTCTTAATTAGCATCTTTTTTAAACTTTGACTTGACCTAATTTAGGAAGTTGGCTCAGACCCACCTTCCCTTGCCTAGTTCAGTAGCTTTTTATTCTCCGTTTTCCTCTTGTAATTCCCAGAAATACAATGATTTAATTTTAATTGTTAATTTACATCTCAGTCACCCACACTGCACCTTGAGCTCTTTGAAATCAAATTCTTTCCTTGATTTCTGGATATCCTGAATGGAGCAGCAGAATGTAGTAAATGCCCCCAAATACTTGAATGAATGCCTTCTGTTTTGATAATGCTTTCTTGGCCACCCAGAATTAGAGGCTCAGACTGTTTTCCATGGGAGGGCCTAACAGTTTGGATCTTTCGTTCTGTTCTGTCCGTCAGCCTGCCATGCCCTTTTGGTTGCAATCACTATAGTACACCATTCACTGAAGTAAAATTAGAGAACGTTATTTGAGCTAAATGATTCCTGGATTATTTGATTTCTAATCTGATTGAATATTAATTCTCTGGGTCCAGAATTAGAACTAGGTTTGGGGTCTTTGATTTTCCTCTAAAAGAGTGAGATTTGACCTAGATAAAGGGTACTCACGGGATATAAATACGAAAGTTGACTTTAATACCAATTTAATTTTCCTTAGACCCTTTGGGAAGAAGAGAGGTGAGGAAGTGTAGCCAAAAAGCAGATTAGAGGATCACAGTTTATCCAGGGAGGGCAAGGTCTGAGCTGACAGTATACAAGAGGAGTAGACATTGTCTATTGTTTCACGGATTACCCAGGACACTGGATCTTCTGTTGTGTGCTTTAGGGAAGAGTGGCCATTTCACTGCAGGCATTCAGTGGTTCTGGTGGCGGAACTGGAGACTTGGATGTGTTCCATCAGGATACTCAGATGATGGCCTTGTGAGTTACTTCCTTGGGAGCAAGGTGCCAGACTCTAGTCATTAGGGGCCTGTTTTTCTTACCGCCAATCCCTCTGGAATATACTGTTACTTCATATTCACATTTTCAGTGTAGACTTATGCCTAAATTCAAAGGGATGCTTGGCAATCAGATTGTGTCCACAGTTTTAACTAATTCAGGGCGGAATTTTTTGCCCTACCCTATAAAAGGCTCATTTCTACATTTGGGGAGGGACAATAGCAAGCCTTAGTACATTGACTTCAATGTTCTCTTCTGAAGGTGTGTTATTTTTGGTGAATTACTTCAGCCAGTTTTAGGAGATGAATACCAAATTAGAGAATTTGGGGCACTGTGGCAGGCAGACAGAACTCCCTGTTACTTCATATCCTAAGTGCTGGACAAGAATGGCTTCTTAATGACGTGGTAATGTTGACATAAACTAATGGTTCACGCTAACAAGAGTCATTTTAGTCACTGAGCTTAATTCAGATGTTAGGCAAATATCTATAATATGATGATAGGCTATTATAAACTCTTCATAAATAAAACTGCATTTGTATTTTACAAATATGTTTAAATTTAACATCAAGAACTATGCTTAGAAAATATTCTAATTGGCAGTATGTCTGAGTTGTAAAACATGACTTAAAATTTTAAGTTTTGTAATTAACATAGAAGTGCAAAGATAATTCATGAATATTCTTGTTTCTAGATGAGGTTTTAATCATACTTTTTAAAGGCCAAATGTCTCCATCATATGACATATTTAAGGAATAGAAACAGTTTTGAAGACATTATTATTATGATAAAATAATTTTATAGTCTACACATTTGGCAAATGATATTTGCTTATTGACTAAAATAAATAAGACAACTGAAAGTAAGAGCTTATGTAAAATGCGGCACTAGTGTAAACAGAGAAATACAGAGGGAAAGAGGAAAAGTCAGTAAATGAAGAAAAATTAACATTTCTTTCTCTAAATTACTTAATATATATTTCAGCATATATCTCAACATTTGTGGCAATTGGTTTATGATAAAAGTCAGAGAATTTTCTGAATATAGACAGTCACTGAAACAGACAAGCCTAATACACTATTATAAATTTGACTTACAAATTTTTCTAAAAATAGAAGGTTATATTTGTGTGTGTGTGTATATATGTGTGTGTAAGGAGAGGGAGAAAGATCAGGAGACAAAAGCAGACAAGAACAGCTACAGAGTATACCATGTAGTAGTAAGGCATATTTTGTGGCTAAGGCATTCTAAATATGTCTGAAATGCTTCACAAGTATAACTCATGAACTGTGATTATAGCCTAAACTATACATGATTTATAACTTGCAATTCTCTAAAATGTATTTTGTGATTCTTGAAATCTATACAACAGTTTACTGGTTGGAAAGGAAATATGTACTTGCTTGTTATCATTTTTTTTTCTCTCTCTCTCTGTCTCTCCCCCTTTTAAAATTTCCTATCTGGTCTTGATCTGATTCCTTAGCAAATGGGGTTGTGAAGTCTCTGTCCTCTCCAGTTACTCTCATCTGTCAAAAGAAGGAATTTACACATAGCACCTAAATAAACAAAAGTGATTTCTTTTTCAGTTTTCTGTTGGTTAAAGCTGTTTCTTTTCTTATAGGGAGATTCACATTATGAATTTCATGTTTGTCTTTCAGAAAATAATTACATTTTCTGTTTCTACAATGAAAAGTTCATTGGCTGTCTTACCATTTGAGAGTCACTCCTGTGTTGCCTGCATTTAGCTATAGGCATAGGGAAATTTAACAAAAGTGTAGGTAAAACAGATAAGCAGGAATATCCTGCAAAATAACACATACTATTTAGGTATACATATTTAATGAACTATCCTGGCCTTTTTGTTTACCTAGAACATGCCAAGTTCATTTTTGTCTCAGACTCTTTAAGCACTGTCCTCTGATAAGAAATATACTTCTTTCTCTGCTGAATGTACTATGTGATGAATCATAAAGTCATCAATAAAACTCAAAAGAAGCTGCTTCTATTTCCCTATTTTACAGATAATAAAAGTGAGGGAGGAAGTTTAGATTTGGAGGGATTAATTGAGGTAAACTGCTTAGAACAAACTCTAAAATAGAGTAAACAATTAATAAATATTAGCTTTTGTGATCTGATACATAAATAACATTGTGTATTGATATGTTCCTTTTCCCAGAGTCAGTATTATAAGACATAATTTTAGAGCTAGTGAAAGAGCTTTTATACGTCTACAACCAAAAACTCTTCTGTACACAAACCTTAAAACCAACAGTCAGAATATTTTAAGTTTTCATTGAATCCTTTCAGCCTTGGCTCTGATTTTTTTATGCCATAGCAATTAGCAGTGGTCAGCTGATATGTTGGGATTGGAGCAACTGTAAGGGAGGGAAAAGGAAAAAAAAAAAAGCTCCCGACTTAAATGGATCATAATAAAGATCTGCCACCACAAGTCACCAGGACGCCTTTAAATTATCTTTATTTCTTTCCATTTTAAAGAAGCAAAGGTATATGTAAGAATATGCTTTAGAAGTTTTACCCGAGCTGCTGCATCCTCTACTTTTATTTTTGAAAAAAACTTCTAAAAAAATGATTCACAATCCAAACTAATAAACAATAAATAATGAAACAATAAATAGGAAGGAAATTAAAATTTTCCCTTTTATATTTTCTGCCCGAATATCATCTCCTTATATAGGCCTTCCCAGAGCACTGTATCTAAGATTGTAGCCCATCGCCCATTGGTCCCTTACCTTGTTTTATTTTTCTTCCTACCACTTATCTTTTTTAAAAAATAAACACTTATTTATTTATATTAGAGAGAGATGGGGGAGAAGCAGAGAGAGAGAGAATCTCAAGCAGATTCCATGCTGAGTGCAGAACTTGAGGCGGGGCTCCCTCTTGCCACACTGAGATTGCCATCTGAGCCAAAACCAAGAGTCAGACACTTCATCGACTATGCCACCCAGGTGCCCATTCCTAGCATTTATTCTTTATTGATATTATATAACCCTTTATTGTTTTGTTAGTGTTATTTTTTGTACCACTAGGATCTGAACCATGTGAGGATAGATCTTTCCCCTCTTTTTTTGCTGTGTTACTGGCACATAGAACAATGCTTCCCATTAAATAGGCATTTAAATATGTGTCAAATAAGGGGCTCCTTGGTGGCTCAGTGGGTTAAGCCTCTGCCTTCTACTCAGGTTGTGATCTCAGGGTCCTGGAATCAAGTCCCACATTGGGTTCTCTACTCAGCAGGGAGCCTGCCCCCCCCCCCCCCGTCTGCCTCTTACTTGTGATCTCTCTTTCTGTCAAATAAATAAATAAAATCTTTAAAAAATGTGTCAAGTGAATCAGTGAATGAATTAATTAATAAAGAATACAAAAGCACTAAGGAACACGGCTGGATTAAATTGCTATAAATTTATTCTCCCTGCTACAATTTTACAATCTTGAATTTTTCTCCTGAAGCCTCTGTTTTATTCAACAGTTACTGATATTTGCAAAACATTTATAGCAAATCTCACTATAATCCTAAAGATACATTGGATAAACTTGCATTATTCATACTGCAGAAATAAGCAAATATAAACACAGCAGATAAAGTGAGAGATATAAACTAGACAGTTTATCTGACTCAAGAGCATTGAAAATATTTTAACGGTTGCTGCTAAAAGTTCTGTGGTACCTATTCTGTAAAAAAGAGGGGCAGGGATCTAGTATTTTTGTGTCATCTGTGTGTGTATAGCCCCTTTTATAACCACCACCTTTGCTTAAAATTGTATTTTGGGACCAGGATCACTATTTTCTGTACAGATGCTCTGGTAGGTCTACTACAACAACAGCAAATGGCATAAATATAATACTTAAATTCAGTTTAATGGGATTTGATTGAGATTGAGAAATAAAAGACATTTAAAATAGTACCTCTTTTTTTTTTAAAAAAAAGTTTTTTTTCTTTATTTGAGAATAGTTGACACAAAATGTTACGTTAGTTTCAGTTGTACAACATAGTGATTCATCAACTCTATACATTATGTTACACTTACCACAAGCATAGCTACCATCTGTCACCAAACAGTTGTATTAAGATAGCATTGACTGTATCCCCTATAAATACCTTTAAAACAGCATGTCCTTTTAGAAATATCAACATATTTTTTCCTTGTTTATCTGATCAGCCAATCTACCTATATACCTACTTATCAATAAATAATAATATTAAAAGACAATGAGATGGACTCTGATATGTCAGGGAAACCAAGATAAATAAGCTATCCTTTCTCTAAAGGAACTTCAATCTAGTGGGGGAAGATAGGAACATCAACTATGTGTGTGTGAGTATTTCACACACACGCACACAGACATATATATTTAGTATTTGCCTCTGGTTCCCATCTGCTCCCATTTCCCACATTACCTCATCTATACTCTGGAATCCCAATGCCACCTGATTGCCAACCAAAGATTTTGCCTTCTACTTCTCAATGGAATTGGAATTTGTGAATTGTCTTAGTCATAATTAGTACAGTCTCCCATGTTTGTACTTAAAAATGTTCCTCTTACTGGACACCAGGGTGGCACAGTCATTTGAGTGTCTAGCTGCGTGTCCATCTCTTGGTTTCAGCTCAGGTTGTGATCTCAGTGTCATGAGGTCAAGCCCCGCATCCAGCTCCACACTTCATGTGGTCTACTTAAGACTCTGTCTCTGTCTCTCTCTGCGTCTTTTGCCCCCCACACGCTCTCTTTCTCTCAAATAAATAAATAAATAAACCTTTATTGATTATTTTTTTTAATTTATCTACACTCAACCTCAACTCTTTTTGTCAGTCCCCAGGGGAGGTTTTCTTTCTTTTCATCTGTACTACATCTTTCCATCTGTTCTTGACCTAATCTCTTCAAGAATTTTCTTTGTTGCTTCCTTATCTATTTTTTTATATTGTGTTAGCTTTTCCTTCTATGCTAGCTCTTTCTCCACACTTTGTATCCTTCATCCATGTGTCTTTCCCTAGATCATATGTGTGCTGAGTCCAGCAACACCAGCATGCTCCCTGAGAGCCAACTGTGAGCCCCACTTCCCGGCCCTGCTTTCATTAATGCCATGTTGATAGATTGAGTCACCTCTATAGAGGAATGGTTCACATGAGGGAAATAGGCAGATGCTACAAACCAGATTTTAGTGCTGGTTTTCAAACATTTATAGGCAAACTACTGCCATGTTGCTCCTTTTCCTTTATTATTTTTCTTTTTTTATTTTGTTTTTTTCAGTGTTCCAAAAGTCACAGTTAATGTACCACACCCAGTGCTTCATGCAATACATGCCCTCCTTAATACTCACCACCAGTCTCACCCATCCCCCCACCCTTCTCATCTGCCAAACCCTCAGTTTGTTTCTCAGAGTTCACAGTTTTTCGTGGTCCCTCTCCCCCTCCGATTTACCTCAATTCACTTTTCCTTTCCTTCTCCTAGTGTCCTCCATGTTCCACAAGTAAGTGAAACCGTATGATAATTGACTTTCTCTGCTTGACTTATTTCACTCAGCAAAGTTTCTTCCAGTCCCGTCCATGTTGATACAAAAGTTGGGTATTCATCTTTTCTGATGGCTGAGTAATATTCTATTGTATATATGGGCCACATCTTCTTTATCCATTTGTTTGTTGAAGAGCATCTTGGCTCTTTCCACAGTTTAGTGATTGTGGCCATTGCTGTTCTGAACATTGGGGCACTTATGGCCCTTCTTTTTACTACATCTGTATCTTTGAGGTAAATACCCAGTAGTGCAATTGCAGGGTCATAAGAAAGCTCTATTTTTAATTTTTTGGGGACTCTTCACACTGTTTTCCAATGTGGCTGCACCAGCTTGCATTCCCACCAACAGTGTAAGAGGGTTCCCTTTCCTCCACAACTATGAATGAAAGGGGAGAGATCACGACTAACACCAAGGAAATAGAAACAATCAACATAAGTTATTATCAACAGTTATATGCCAATAAGTTGAGCAACCTAAAAGAAATGGATACATTCCTGGAAATCTATAAACTTCCAAGTCTGAAACAGGAAGAAATTGACAACCTGAATAGACCAATATCTAGTAACGAGATTGAAGCAGTGATCAAAAACTTCCCCCCCAAAAAAGTCCAGGACCTGACGATTCCCTGGGGAATTCTACCAAACACTCAAAGAAGAAATAATACCTATTCTTCTGAAGCTTTAAAAAAAAAATAGAAACAGAAAGAGAACTTCCATACTCTTTCTATGAAGCCAGCATTACCTTGATTCCCAAACCAGGCAAAGATGCCATCAAAAAGGAGAATTACAGACCAGTATCCCTGATGAATATGGATGCCAAGATTCTCAACAAGATCCTAGCTAATAGGATCCAACTGTACATTAAAAAGATTAGCCACCATGACCAGGTGGGATTTATCCATGGGATACAAGAGTGGTTCAACATTCACAAATCAATCAATGTGATAGAACAAATCAATAAGAGGAGAGAAGAACCACATGGTCCTCTCAATTGATGCAGATAAAGCATTTCACAAAATACAGCATCCTTTCCTGATTGAAACTCTTCGAAAGTATAGGGATAGAGGGAGCATTCTTCAACTTCATAAAATCCATCTGTGAAAAACCCACAGCAGATATCATTCTCAATGGGAAAAAGCTGAGAGCCTTCCTATTGAGATCAGGAACACAAGGATGTCCACTCATGCCACCGTTGTTCAGCATAGTACTAGACGTCTTAGCAACAGCAATGAGACAACACAAAGAAATAAAAGGTACTCAGATTGGCAAAGAAGTCGTCAAACTCCCTCTCTTCCAAGATGACACGATAATTTATATGGAAAACCTCCTTTTCACTTAAACCAAGTTCTTGAAAAGAATAGTCCTCTCTAAGTCTATCTGCTTCCTCACTTCATATCAACTCTGTGAAATTAGACATCTGCTCCCACCTTCACTGGAAGTATTACAGCAAACAAAAGTGCTTTTTATTGTCTGACCTCTAGGCCATGTTTCATGCTGCTGGTGTCTTGCTTTCCGAAAACATCTTCTGCGTGCTGTGTGCCGTGCTATCTCCTGGGTTCTCCTCCCCGTCCTCTGACCATTTCCCCTCTGCATTTTTCATTGGACTCTCTTTCTTTGCCCCTAGTTATCTATGTTCTCATGATTCTGAGCACAGTCCTCTCCTACATATTGTGTGTTGGCTAACTCACCAATGCGCAAGGCTTCAAGCCATTCCATTCATTATTGCCTAACATAAAGCTCTAGGCCAGACATTTTGCTCATGTCTGATTGGATTATTCAGTCGACTTCTTCTCTGCCTAGTTATGTCATGGGCACCTGACACTGAACATGTCAATGTTAATTCATTTTTTCCCCCTTAAATGTTACTCCGCCTTCTATATTTCCTATCCAGATAAATGGCGTCACCATCCACAAGTCAGCAAAGTGAAAAGCTCAGGAGTCATCCTCAACTCCATGCCGTTCTTCTTTCTGCAGATCCAGTCAGGCACTGAATATCCTTCTCTCTTCTTCCACCACACGTCTCATCCCAGCTCCCTCATTTTTAGGTCCTCATCAGTTCTTACTTAGATTGTTACCCTTTTCTCCTGATTTGCCTTCCTGCCTCCTGCTCAGCCCTCTCCAGTGCTGCTAGAATGATACTCAACTTCCTTCCTTCCTTAAACTCCTTCAGTGTCTCTTTATGGCCTGTAGGATAATTTCTTTAATATGAAATACCCTTTCAATTACAAGTAAGAGGAGACTCCACCCAAATGGCTTAAGCAAAATGGAACTGATGACAACGGAAGATTCCAGGAAATGGATCTGGATTGAATTATGTCAATAGGAATTGGTTTCCTTTCCTACTTCCGTTCTACCTTCCTTTGTGTTGGCTCCAGGCTCAGGTTAAATGTGATACCAAGATGGTGGCTGCCACTGCGGCTTCACAATTCTCAGTACAGCAGGAAAGAAAACAAGAAACTCCGAACCTCCCTATCAAGAGACTCCTAGTATCTCTTTGTTAACTGGGCTGTGTGCCCATTCATGAGCCAATCACCATTGCTAGCGTATTGTAACATGTTGATTGGCCCACATCCAAGGGGATGGCATGTTCCTATCCCATATCCCATATTCCATATCCCATTAGGGGAGGAGGGCATATTTCTAGTTGGAAATTTAAACCGTTGCTAGAAAAAAAAAAAAAGCAGTGAGCGCTGGAGAAGCTCATAACGAAAGCATCTAGTATTTATTGAGCTCTTTACATGTTTAAGGCACTGCTTTAGTGTTTTTCATGTATTAACTTACTTAATCTTTATAACAACCCATGAGGAAGTGAAGAAACCAACACATAGAGAGGTTAGATAGTTTGTCTAAGTTAGGTACAACAAATAACCAATGTCAGTTGCAAAATTCAAGTATAGATTTTCCTATTCATTCTTACCCAGGAAATTTCTGAGAATGTTTTAAATCAGATGGCCATGGTCAAAAAAAATTAACGTATGTGTTATAAAATGAGTGTGTTCCATTATCAGAGCTAAAAATCACTAGTGGTTTCCATTATTTTTTGTCCTGCACAGCACAAGGCCACTTTAAGAGTATATTGGAAATGTCCCCAGAGGCTGAGTTTTCCTGGTTATCAGGAAGTTGGTAACTCAAGGTTGGAGTGAGGCTAAGCGCAGTCCATAAGTATCTGTGGCAGACACTCTTTTCCCGCCTAATCCCCACCTTGTTCCTTTCATAATCCCCAAGAGGTCAGGATGCAGTGACCACAAGCACCCAACTTTTTAAACTGCTACTGCAGAGGGGATACCACAATATGCTGGCCTTTCTCCCAAAGGAAGCCGTGAACAGGAAGATTTGTCCAGCTAATGCATGAGAGGTGGAATTCTATATCTAATGTGTTTAAGTGTCAACAGTTACTTTTCTGCATGACAAGAATTACCTGTGTGCATGTGGGGCCCGTCACCATCTGCTAGCCCTTGATCCCTTTTCAGACTTACCTCTCACTCCTCTCCACTCCTCTGCACTGCTCTGCTTTATGATTGAGGGGCCTCTCCCTCGCATGGCAGGCTGTTTGCGCTCCTCCGTACTTCTGTGCCTTGGCTGGTGCTGCACACTCACTTCACTTTTCAGAAGTTGTGTCAAGCGTCATCTTCTCCATGAATGCTTTCCTTGTGAAATCAGAAATCAGCCTCCTTGTGAGCAAACATCTATATCTCTTTGTGCCTCAGCTATATTATGAGACTATTTGCCATGATTTCTGTAATCCATGCTGTGTATTCCTGTATTTATGTTTGTCTGCTTCTGCAGTGCTGCAAAATCCTTGAGAGCTGGAGGACATTTTATTAATTCTTATCTTCCCTCCATACTGCTGGACACATAACAGGTACTCAGTAAATGCAAGTAAATAAGAAATATGCAGAAGCTCCAATAAGGTATCTTAATTGGTGACAATTCTGATGAGCACTAGGACAAACTAGGAGTTGGGAAGTTACTCACTCAAAGATTCTAAATTAGAGACCAGTTAACACACATATTTCTGCAATACAAAGAACCCTCCATTTCTGAACTCTTGCCATCAAAATATTCGCTGTAACATTATGCAGAAATTTTCACCCAAAATTTACTATCCAAATAGGAGTTCTGCTTATAACATGTTTATATGACTGCAACAATGGAACTGTTAAGTTGTAGGTGAGTTCGTGTAGGAGGATGAAGAGATTTCTTTTATCACTGCTCAGCAGTTCACTCCACAATCATGTCAGTGTTTTCTAAGGAAATGGATGACCTTGTGAAGAACATTGGTGAACACAAAAAGTCTAGAAAGTCCCATGCATTAAGAAGAATATTGGAGGGGTGTGACTGGGTGGCTCAGTGGGTTAAAGCCTTTGCCTTCGGCTTGGGTTATGATCTCAGGGTCCTGGGTTCGAGCCTCACATCAGGCTCTCTGCTCAGCAGGGAGCCTGCTTCCCTTCCTCTCTCTCTCTGCCTGCCTCTCTGCCTACTTGTGATCTCTGTCAAATAAATAAATGAAATTAAAAAAAAATATTGGAGGGATAAAATATATTGAGTGAGGTGAACACATAAAAGACATAGGCTTAGTCATGCATATACTTCCATCTATAATGCATGGGCTTTGTTACACTTGTGAGAACATTTGAAACAATATGATATTACTTGTTTTGGAAAGCTTCACTGAGTTACTCAAGGATAATAGGGTCTGTTTGAAAAGCTTGAAAAGTATCTCATGCTGAGGTTGGATAATCATAAACTTTGAAGCCATGTAGATGCTACTGAGGCACTACATACCTTTGAAGATCTGAAGAAGATGAAAGAGTTTGATCATTGGGTAAAGAAGTCAAGCTTCAGCTTCAAGTCCAGAATGGCGTAGAAGATTGAACGACTATTCAAGAGAGCAGCATTTGAAGTTGTAGAGGAAGCAGCTTCTTGGTGATGAACTTAAAGCAGTTTTTTATCAGTGAATTAGAGAAAACTATTGACAGAGGTAGTTAATACATTTTCATTAATACCAATTCTTTTGATAAAATTTGGCTTTTTAAAAATGAATGTCATCTTGGGGTGCCTGGGTGGCTCAGTGGTTAAAGCCTCTGACTTTGGCTCGGGTCATGATCTCAGGGTCCCGGGATCAAGCCCCGAGTCGGGCTCCCTGCTCGGTGGGGAGCCTGCTTCCCCCTCTCTCTCTGCTTGCCTCTCTGCCTACTTGTGATCTTTGTCTGTCAAATAAATAAATAAAATATTAAAAAAAAAAAAAAAGAATGTCATCTTGTCAGAGAATTTAAAAAAAAGAAAAAGAAAAAAAGCCAGGGCATTACACATCTAAAGATAGGCTGACACAGTTTTTAAGTGAAAATTTAAAGTTGATGTTAAACTAAAACCTGTGTATTTATATAACTCTGAGCATCCAGGACCCTTAAGTAAATGTTGAAGATTAAATTGTATTTTATATGGTTCTCAAATCCCAGCACTTTGGTTGACAAAGCAGGCATTCAGTCCTTACTCAAGGAGTCCTAATTTGTGACAGCTCATTTTTTTTGGTTTGTGAGGTCTTACAAGAACAGAAAGAGTTAGGGTTGAGATTTGAGTTAATTTTTGTATAATAAAGAGCTGATGAAGAAATTGTTGAGTAGGCGCTCTGTGAAGAAAGATAATTTGGATGATAAGCTAAGAAAAGGCTTTTTGTTTTGTTTTTCATCTCAGCCTGGATATTTGAACTATTTTTTAATCCCTAATTCTTTTTTGCCAGGAGTGGCGTAATCTCTCTGCCAGGAGGACTGTGTTCCTTTCACAGATTGTAGTAGCTTCTGTGAATATTCAGTGATACTCTGATGGTTAGAAGCACTTGCTGTTTAGCTCCAAAACATGAAAGTTCCTTCAGGTGTCAGTTTTAATTAAGCATGTCCATCCCTCCAAAATGAAAATCAAAAGCTCTTTGGGAAAAGTCAGTTCTTCTCCAGCCTCGTGGAAAGGACTTAAGAGAAGTGAATGGGTTTTGAGCATTTGGGGTCTTTTCAAATAATGCCCAAAAGAAGAAAATACTTGCCTAAACGAAGAATGACATGCACATGTTTTTCTCGTGTATGTATCTGTATCTGTGAAAAATGTATTACTCTGGGCTGCTGTATTCCCTAAGAATAGGTATTGTCTACAGGTCAGGACTATCTAGTGATTATCAACAGGACGCTCTTACCTTTTAAATGTCTTCTCTTGGAAGTAAGCTGTTTTTTTCTTATATCGATTGAGTATCTCTTACGCAAATGCCTTCATTGTTAAACAGAAGAAAAATCAATTATTTGCATGACTATAACAATATAGCAGTTCAGCTAAAATCAATTTAACAGGTATTTATTGGCTCTTTATGTAGTAGATGGTTGAAGAGAAAATATAAAGATAAAATTAATCGCTTTGAGAATTAGTAGGACCCAGATAAAAGAATAAATAATATTAGATTCCTTTTGCTTTTGTAGTTGTTCTAAAATATTACCTACAAATAAATACATTTTAAGTAAATATTACTATGTCCTCTCTCTGTTTATCTGTCCATTTGTTATAACACAAGGGTACTCTACTACCCTTATGGTTAGAAACTTCAAATTCCATATTTCTTAAGTAAATGACTATTTTTTTTAAGTAGTTACCTAATTTAATATAATACTAACCTACCTTTAGCAGATAATAAGCCATAACAGTAGTGACATATATGATAAATATTGCAGTAAAAAAATATGCATATCATAAAAAAAGATACAAATCTGAAGGGGACACACAATTCTACCTAATTTTAAAGTGTGGGATGTTGATATTTGAGCTGGGCTCTTCAGGACAAGTATGTTTTCTGGAAGGTAAGGGACAGACATTGCTGGAAGTTTGAACATACTGATCAGTGTGTTCATTCTGAGCAAACAGGCATGGAAGGGTTTAGTTTATTGGAGGAGGAAGCAGGCGCACATATGGCCAGGGCTTCAGAGGCAGGAAGAGTGGGATAATGGAGATGAGGATAAACAGGGGGACTCCGGCTGAATGGCGAAGGGCCTTGAAGCAGTGCCTGGAAAGCCTTCAGAAGAGCAGAAAAAGAAGTATAAACTACATTCTTAAAATGCATTGTGTCCCTGGCTGGCTTTCCCCACTTCTCCCAAGTAACTCCTGAATGCATAAGTGCTTATGTTTTGAGAGTACAGAAAGATTCATTAAGTGTACCTAAGATATATATTTTTTTAATTTGAAACATTTATTTAGGGGGAAAGAAAACCAGTCTGCTGCTTTGTTTCTTTCTGTTTTTAATTAAACTGAGTTTTGGCAGTGCTTTCCACTAGGCGTTCAACATGGGACTGAACCTTTAGTGACTCACCAAAATTTGTTGTAAATTCTTAAAAACACCAGGCAGTTTAGATATATCATACTTTTTAAAAGCCTCATTTATTTAGTGCTACCCTTGAGTACGATAATGCATACCTGAAAACTTTGAGTTTTGCACTGAGAATTCAATTTAATATGTTTGACTAGTTCCAAGGTAAGAGTGCTGTGCTAGACCTTCAGCAGAGGGTGGAAAAAATTCACTGCACAGTAGTAACCCAACCTGAATTTAGACAAGCCAGAAAATATAGGCTAGACCATATGGAAGAGGATCCCAAGCGTAAAATCTACGTGGAATGACTGGCTGTTCATTTGGAATGACTACTTCTATTTCTAAAGAAGGAGTTTGCATCTGTAAGTGCTTTGCCTTGATAAAATTAATTTTTGATATGAATCAGGGGTCAGAGACAAGTTTTAGGGCCAGTGCAGCCATTTCCAGCCAGTGATTTGTAAACTGTACCAGAGGACGCTAGTGCTCGGGAGTAGGGGTGCTTATTTTCCAAACATCAGCATGCTGCTTATCAACACTAAAGATCTCATGTTTTTAGGGAGAAAGAGAACGAGTGAGAGCTTGTGTGTGCATGTGCAAGGGCTGGGTGGTCAGGCATCTGGGGCAGAGGGAAGGAGAGAGAATCTTAAGCAGGTGCCACAGCCAGCATGGAGCTGGTCACATTTTGCAGGTCTTGATCTCACAACTGTAAGATCATGACACTGAGATTGTGGCCTGCGCTGAAATCAAAAAGTTGGATGAGTAACCAAATGAGCCACTCAGGCACCCCCAAATGCTTAATATTTTAAGCTGCCCAAAGATGAAAGACAGAGCATAGGGAATATAGTCAGTGATATTGTAAGAGCACTGCATGGTGACAGCTGGTGGTGAGCTTAGGGTCAAGTTTAGAGCTGTCCAATCACTGTGCTGTACCCCTGAAACCAATGTAACATTGGTGTCAACTATACTCCAATTAAAAAAAGAGAACTCGTCCATAGGAAAAAAATGAACTAAAGAGCTTTTTGTGTTCAATTTTCAAAATTGTTTCTTTTTTTTTTAATTTTCTTTATTTTTTATTGTTTTATTATGTTCTGTTAGTCACCATACAGTACATCATTAGTTTTTGATGTAGTGTCTCAAGATTCATTGCACGTGCTCCATGCAATTCGTGCCTTCCTTAATGCCCACCACCAGGCTTACCCATCCCCCGATCCCTCTCCCCACTAAAACCCTCAGTTTGTTTCTCGGAATCTGCAGCCTCTCATGGTTTGTCTCCCACTCTGATTCCTTCCGCCCTTCACTTTTCCCTTCCTTCTCCTAATATCCTCCATGTTATTCCTTATGTTCCACAAGTAAGCGAAACCACATGATAATTGACTTTCTCTGCTTGACTTATTTCACTCAGCATAATCTCCTTTTAAAACTCTTTTTTCAGTTAGGATTTTGGTCATTAGTCCACTCTTAAGATTTTAAAATATACCTTAATTAATTGTTTTTAGGTGCTTTAAAAATCTGAAGAAAAAAAAAAGCTGGTCAAAACAGAAGACTGTAAGGGCTTGAACATGGGTGGTAGTATTAGGGGGTAAAAGGGAGACAATGACTTAAAGAGATATTACTGAGCAGTAAAAAAGCAAGAACAAACACATAATTTGGCAACTGTTTAATAAATGATTAGGAATGATGATTCTGGAAGTCAGGAAAAAGGATGAGGTACATAGAAATCTGTGAATTATCCACTGAGAAAATCCAAGGTAGGCAGAACTTTGGCGAATATCCACATAAAGGAAATGGGAAGAAGAACAGAGAGGGTGAGGGGAGCGTAGATGCGTCAGCATCCTGGAAGTCAAAGAAGGAGTGTCCAGAACAAGTGGGCAGGGAGTGGAGGCCGACAGAGGAATTAGTGGTTACATATGGTGATCAGGATAGTAAACCAGCAGATCAGAAATAAAAACCAGCAAGCATAAGTGGGTGGTGAAAAGGGAGAGATGGTGGGTGTGGAGGAATGGTTTGGGGAGTTGGTCAGTGACGGGAAGAAATAAGGAAAGTACTAATTGCAAGTCATAGTGGAGAGACAAGGAAAGGTTGTACAGAATCAGGAATCGGGGGGAGGAAGACCAGCAAGAGGGAGAGATGGAAGACAGAGGCCACATAGAAGCTTATGATTACATCACCATTTAAGAGACATTGAAATCAAACCTCAACAGCATGGGTAGAAAAGGTATCTTTGCAGTTTTATAGAAAAATAAAATGATTTTATTCTCAGAGAATTATAATAATATCTGGTATAATCTATTATTCTGTAGATAATAATCCCAAACTGCTTTAAGGTGACCTTTGTTGAGCATGATAATTTATTTAAGAATTACTGTAACGTCCAGAAGCCTTTATTTCCCTGGCTATGGCGAATACTTTCTGTAAGTTGAACATAGGGGATATTTCTGAAGTGGGTACTTAGGATAATCATAAATATAGCCATGTCTCTGTGATAAATGCTTTTAGACCAATTACTGACATGCTCAATTGAATACTAATACCTCCCATGAAATGGCTTTAATATAAGTAAAATGACAGCTGCTCTGCAGTGAAAGGACACATAAAGCTTTGCATTAGCTTGTCTCCAGGGTTACCATCTGTGCTGATCTGAAGTTTTAATATGTGGGATTTCTCAGTCCTCTGCAAAGACTGTATTTTCAGCTAGGTATCAATAGTGTGTAAAAATAGTGTGCGAGGAACTTAGACTCTTTTTGGTCTACATCCATGCTGACCTTAACCACTCCAATGTTCTAGAGAAACACGTCTATATCCTATTAGAAAGTCTGTGTGATGATTGCTGATGTAGCTAGAATATGGGGATTGTTTGGTCCTATTTTGCATATCCAAACAAAGATGTTAGTTTATGTGTTTTATGACTAAATTATATTCTGGGCAAAATTGAGTAGCAAAACATTAGCAAAATGGAATGACTTCTACTAAGTTTCCACAATTAATATTCCCTAATTAATATCCAAGTTTCAAAAAATATTTTAATAATTATTTTTAAAAAGTAACAATATTTAGAAGTTTGGAACCCATAAATATGATAAAATATAGAAATAATATTTTTATAATTTAGAAGGAAAAGGGAACACTGCTTTTGGTTTAGCAATCTAGAATTTTACATTTCTTTTTTTTTTTTTTAAGATTTTATTTATTTATTTGACAGACAGAGATCACAAGTAGGCAGAGAGGCAGGTGGAGGGGGGGGGAAGCAGGCTCCCTGCTGAGCAGAGAGCCCAATGCAGGACTTGATCCCAGGACCCTGAGATCGTGATCTGAGCCAAAGGCAGCGGCTTAACCCACTGAGCCACCCAGGAGCCCCATTTTACATTCCTTGATATCAGATATTTATTCTTTGTTTTTCAGCAAACATTGAGTACCTTCTTTGTCCCAAGTATTAGGCTAGGCCTTGGGTTTGCTGTTTAGATTTTCTGTCCATCTTTAAGGAACTTGCAATTTAGAGGGAAATACCTGCATTAAAGAATTAAACCACTGTTTTTAAACATCTTCATGCATTCAGAGCAAGGTGTTACAAGAGAGCGTGGGGGCTACACCTACCAAGGACTAGGAAAGTTTGGACAAAACACTGTCTATGTTGAGCTGTAATGATTAGGCAGCAGAGGGGGAAAAGCTTATGTGTGTAATAACATACAGTGGGACTAGCATGTGAATGGAATGGCCTATAAGCTAGAGAGACACGGTGGAGTCAGGAAAATCCAAGACCACTTAGCTGAAATAGAGTGGCTTGTGGAGGGTGGGGTTGAGAAAGGGTGGTGGGGCTTCCATGAGAGAGGAAGGTGGGAAAGAAGCTGGTGTTAAATCATCTCAAGTCTTATAAGCCATCTCAAAGAATTGGGGCTTTAATGTGAAGGCAAATAGAGCAATTTATGGATACTGGGACAAATTTATTATCATCTCAGTCTCTTCCTCCGTCTTCATTATTCTCATCATCATTGGCATTACTTTTTGTAAGATTTTATTTATTTATTTGACAGAGCATAAGCAGGGGAGCGGCAGGGAGAGGGAGAGGGAGAAGCAGGCTCCTCACTGAGCAAGGAGCCCAATATGAGTCTTGATTCCAGGACCCTAGGATCATGACCTGAGCCAAAGGCAGACGCCTAACTGACTGAGTCCCCCAGGAGCCCCAGCATTATCACTTTTTGAGCTCTTCCTATGCAGCAGGCAATATGAAGTCCTTCCATGCATTTTTTTTTAAAATTTCATTTTGACCTTCCTTGTAAGTATGATTAACATTTCTATTAAAAAGAAAAAAAGAATTGGCTCAGATCAAGTGTAGAAACAAGCAAGGGAATGTACTTAATTTTCTTGAGGCCAGACGTTGGCAAGAAGCATAGCTGGAAAGCATGCCCAGGTTTTCCTAATGTCACTATCCCTGCCTCTCTGTTCTGGTGCTCTTAGCTAGAAAATCACTGCATCACCCAAGGAGCCCTCAACCTGTAGTGTGCTGCAGAAAAACATTTTGGTTGAGAACTAAATGAAGTGGGACTACTTATTAGGTCATTGTTATTATGCAGATATGAGTAGACATTGGTGGTATGAATGGAGAAAAGTGAACATATTCTAAAGATATCCCAGAGGTAGAATAACCAGGCTTAGTGCCTACTTGGATGTGTGGAATAGTATTTCTGGCTTGGGATATTGAATACACTTCAGGAACTATATTTATAAAATCTGCCTGGCTTATTGGTACTCTAGAAAGCAGTAATGCCAGAACCATTAAGCTTATACGTTGCTCGTAGAATGTAAACTGGTACACCTTCTATGAAAGGCAATCTACCAGTTTCTTTAAAATTAAAAATATGCATAGACTTGACCCAGAAATTTTACTTCCCAGGCATTTATCCACAAATATGCATTTACATTGTATCAGATACATAAGGATATACACTGCAGGCTTGTGTGTAATTGCAAATATCAGAAGCAAACTAAATCTCCTTTATTGTGAGATAGTCTAATAAATTAGGGTAAATCCATTCAGTGAAATTGTTTACAACTCTTAGAGATAATGAGGCACCTCTGTGTGTGGATCTGTAGGGAAATATTGTATGTGGGCTTATGGTTACACATGTATGTGAAAATACCAGGTGCCAGAGAAAATGTGTATAATTTCACCATTTTGTGAAAGCTAAGTAGATGAATAGATGGGGAGATAAACTGATAGCTAGGAATAGTTTGGTATAGATAGACATCCAGAGAATATCTCTATGAGGATAAAGATACTGGTAGAAACAGTTGTAAAGAGGTTCTGGCTGGATGGCTGGGACAGAGGACAGAAGAGAGAGAACTGTTTATCTTTATTATATGTCTTTTGATTTTGATCTGTATGCCTAAGTTTATTATTTTAAAATTAAAACATAATATAAATTATAAAAATTCAAGGCAGAACCCTCTTATTTTTAAAAATATTATCTCTAGGGTGCCTGGGTGACTCAGTGGGTTAAGCTGCTGCCTTCGGCTCAGGTCATGATCTCAGGGTCCTGGGATCGAGTCCCGCATCGGGCTCTCTGCTCGGCAGGCAGCCTCCTTCCTCCTCTCTCTCTCTCTGCCTGTCTCTCTGCCTACTTGTGATCTCTGTCAAATAAATAAATAAAATCTTTAAAAATAAATAAATAAAAATAAAAATAAAAATATTATCTCTAGAGAAACATCTGTAAGATAAAGGGAAAAGGCAAACTCTTAGTTCGGTTTTCTTGTTTATTTTTATTTTAAGGATTTGTCCATATATTTAACCAGAATTTTCCCAAGAAAAAGAATATCTTTCCCCAGTGATTGACTTACATTCTTCCAAATCTCTGGAGGTCCTGAAATTCATAATACCAGTATGAGACTAGCAGAAGAAAAGTTCATATTTAAACCATTATTTTTCAGTCCTTCAAGTCATATTGCTGTTAAAATACTGCACTTTGTCCAGTAGTTCATTCATAGGTGGAGAGTACTTGGAACTTACCTAGATGCTTTGGAGTTTAAACATAAAAAACTGTTTTTGACCTTTTAAACTTAGAGTTTATGGAAGCAAGTAAAAATAATATACATAAAAATTATGTACACATTTTACTGTATTTTAATTACTAAATTGGATATAAGTTCAGAAAGGGGGGCTATCAGAGAAACCTGAAACTCTGAGGCAAGAATTCCTAGGATTTGTGGGGCTTGTATGGATCCTTGACGAATTTGGATAGTCGCAACTAACGAAGAAAGAAAACGCCAGGCCACAGAGAAGAATCAGAACTTCGTAGTCTAGTCAGGGCACAGGAATGAGTATCTGACAAGCAAGCTCAACTAGAGTAGGGAGGCTAGGTTGGGAAGGACTGGTATTGGTCCATAGGGAAACCAGAAAGCAAGGAAGAGGACTCTGATCTGATGATAATAAGGAAACCACCCTGAAAAATTCAACATGTTCTACTCTTTTCTTGATTATTCATGTTTCTACACATTTATTTTGAATCTTTAGCATAAAAAATTTGTTCTCTACTTGAAGCATTTTATTCTTCACTTTATGCTCATTATCTCTTACAATACCTTCAGTGGAATTAAACAAAATCCAATGGACCATTGGCCTTACCCGTTTTGAAATTATTCTATAATAAATAGTATCACGTTTGGATTCTAAGCTCTCTTTTTTCTAGGTAAAGCAAAGGCACTTCACTTATGGACACTCAATAGTGCTTATGCTCAAAACCTTTAATCATTTTCATTCTTCTTGCATGTAATTTTTTAATAGATTTACTGTCTTAAGTATGAAGTAGAACAAAACATACAGTTATCATATGGCAGATTATTTAACCCGATCTTCATGAAATTTTAACATTGTAAACTTACAAAATCTTTTATGTAGTCATTGGACGAGGCTGTGAAAATTCATTTTTTACTTATTAGTAAAGTCATCTTTCCAAAGTTCTTTCATGTTATATAACTAAATGGCAAGGTGATTACAGAAAAACAAACATATTAGAATGTGGTATTCCTTTCAATTCAGTTTGAAGCCCTGAATCTTATTCATGGATAAAATGATTAAAAATAATTATTTTGGTAAAATATAATCTCAGTAATCCATTGTTGTGTTCAAGGGTTTTTACTTTTTTTTTTTCTTTTCTTCCTTCCTTCCTTCATTCCTTCTCCCTCCCACTCTGCCTCCCTCTTTCTCTTTTTCTTTCTTTCTTGCAGGTTCCACACTGGGTATGGAGCCCAACTGAGGCCTCGAACTCAAAGTCCTGAGATCAAGATCTGAGTTGAGATCAAGGGTCAGACGCTTAACCGACTGAGCCACCCAGGTGTCTCAAGTTAGTCACTTTTAATGAATACGTCAAATGAAGATCTTGTATTAAATTGACATACTATTTTCCTTAACATTGTGCTAAAGGAGTGACCTCAAGAGAACAGTTGTGCCTATGCTT
Source organism: Mustela nigripes (assembly GCF_022355385.1). Taxonomy (NCBI): domain Eukaryota; kingdom Metazoa; phylum Chordata; class Mammalia; order Carnivora; family Mustelidae; genus Mustela; species Mustela nigripes. The sequence goes on from NC_081559.1 coordinate 166,166,414, forward strand.
ATAACTTAAAATCAACAGAGTCAATCAATCCATATATTTTTAAAAGTTTTCCCTAATGTGAAGAACATTCTCTTGATGACAGTGGAGGCGAGTAGTAATGTTAGGATTTTGCTTTAAAACTATAAATTCATACTTCAGTGTGAAGAACGATGTTGGGATTTGCATAAAGATTGTGAATCATGGGGACCCCTGCGTACCTCAAGTCGGTTAAGCATTTGACTCTTGGTTTTGGTTCAGATCATGATCTCAGGGTCCTGGGATTCAGCCCAAGGCAGGCTCTGCACTCAGCAGGGAGGCTGCTTGAGATTCTCTATCCCTCTCCCCCTCCTTCTCATGCTCTCTCTTTCTTGCTCTCAAATAAATGAATAAATCCTTATTTGGAAAAAAAGATTGTGAATCATCAAAATGTACAGAAAATTTAACCTTTTCTGAAGATCCTAAAGATGTTTTCTTTGGAAAGTTTTCATTGATAAGAAATGAGTCATTTCTCCAAGGCCTTTAAAAGCATCACATCATTGTCTTTTCTGGGTTACAAAATTTAGTAAACTTAATTGACTGCCTTGTGGGTTTGTATCCTTGAAGAAATAAATTAGATAGTTATAGGATGCAAATAAAAATAAAAGATGATTTAATTCCAAATGGATCCCAGAGTGATTATTGTAATCATTATGAATAGCCATATGAATTTTTTTATGTTCATATATTTTTTCTTATAAGCACCTAGGTATACCATTAGAAAAAAAATGCAATTTTCTAATATTTTATTTTATAAATCCACATTTAATATAAACTTTTCAAGATCCAAGTTGATAGATATTACAGGTAAAAGGCATTGAGAAAAAACTGTACTTTTTAACAACATTGCCAGCTTCTTAGGAGATTTTCCTGAACTTCAAGGAATTTAAAAAACAAAAAAACAAAATACCTTCCCAAAGAAAAATTAAACCAGGCGACGTTCAACAGGCAAGGAAAACTTAATTCAAGACTTTTGGAATAGGGGACAGTGACTGATCTCAATTCTGCTGAAACAGAAGACAGGAGGGTTTTAAGTGCTAAGACTCAGCTAGTTGAAAAGTACTGGAGGGTATTAGGAGGAGGTTGCTCAATGGGATCAGGCCATCTGTGTTTGCTAATTGGTACTTAAGAAGTTAGGCACCTATCTTCCCACAGAGACTGGGAGGTAGAACACAATCTTCTTTGATGATTACATTTGCAATGGATGGCTCCCCCAGTCCTTGAGAAAGACATTACTGGGGTTGTATAACTGGCAAGAAGTGGATAGATTCTTATCTCAAAGGGGCAGAGAAAGAATTTATAATTGCAAATTTTCTATAGTAAACACTCTAAGAAAAGAGAGGTCGTGGTCTAGAGTCAGGAAGAAGCCTGTGTAAAGTTGAGTCAGGGTGAAGGCAACAGTGTTAGGCTGTCTTAGTCAACCCTTCAGTTATATTAAGTTGCACCATATACGTTGATAATATTTGGCCATTTTGACCTACAAAAACAATGGTTCCATATGGTTTGATCAACGATCCTGAGATCAAATTTCTTCACATGTTATTCCTACATTCTGCAGAAGCAGGCAAATCTGGAATTGTTGTCTTTAATTATATCCTTGTCACCCTAAAAAAGACTTAGGGAGGATTTTCTATGTATTTACACACATGTATGTCTGTATATGCATATGTTTGTATCTGTATGTGTGTTTATCAAAAACATGTTAAAAATTAAAGTTGCCAGAAATGGGAAAAAAAAGTTAGGATAAAAATGCAAACCTTGAAGCCTTGAATAGTTCTTAAAGAAATGTGACAGATTTGTTGCAGAGCTTCTCGTAAGTTAAAGCAAAGAAATAAATGTCCCCATGGGATTAAAGCAAGTCGGAATTTTGGAATAATAGTTTTCTTAGTGTTGAAACTTGGCACGTTTTTGCTTTGAGTGCTCCTAAGGGCAACATTTTTATGTCAGTAAATAGCCCACTAAACCTTATAGCTGATTTCACAGGCATGGATTTTGCTTGCTTATTTATTATTATCTTTATTGACATCCTTCAATGCAAACTCTTGGAAAAACCCCAAAGTATAATTCAGTAAAGGTAATTTGGTTACATATTAAAATAATGATATCCAGATACATATCTCTCTAAAGATAGAATTAAGAATTAAGATTATCTAGAATGAATTATGTCAGACAATTGCACATACTTTTTTTTTTCATTTTTGGTAATTGAACCCTTGATAAGAATCAGGTAATAACAGATTTTGAGAGTTGGAAGTTACCAATTTTCGGAGCAGAGTTCAGAGTCCCTCTGTCCTTAATAGATGGAAGTCCATATGTTTTAACAAGGGCAGAATGGACTTGAAAACCTCTTCAGGAATGCAAGGAGACTGTTTAGGATACCGATCTTACAGCTGCTTACTCAACTGGCAGACAGGGGCCATTAAAATTAGAATCCATTAGAGTTATGGTTCTTTCTCTATTCCCCTATAGCTGTTCGTATGTCCTTGTATATACTCAACAATTTTCAGAGTGCATTTTACTTTTTTACATGATGGCATCTATGTAAGTAAATTCTTTATGTGCAAAGACCATATTTTGTTAGTCTTGTGCCCTTCATACTTAGAGTCTGGTAAATAATAGGGCACACAAAATATTTTGTTGATTCTGAGTGATTTATGAAAACTGAGGAAGTTTGGATGTTTAGCACATTATATATCAAATATGTAAAATTACCAACAAACCACAGACTGATGGCACCTCACATCTGCCCTATGTTTGTCACTTTGCAGTAGGTACAGAATCATAAAATATTGTGGGTAAAGGTCACCAAGTCACAAACACAATGGCAGACAACGCTAATTTTCTCCCAATACCCACGTTTATCCCTGGTTTCTAGTAGGTACCATGGTTTGTGGCTGCCTAGAATAATGACTGCGTTTCCCAGTCTCCAGTAGAATAAGAGTGGCCAAGTTAGTAAGCTCTGTCCCATGAAATACAAGCAGAAATGTCATGTGTAAATTTCAGAAAGCATCCTTTTCTTTCCTCTTCTTGCTAACTGGAACACAGACATTCTCAAGCTCAACAGCCACTTGGAACATGTAGGGGAACCACATGTCAAGAATGGTAAAATGACAAGAAGGAAGTCTCCATCTCATGTGTTTATAGAATTGCTGTGTCTTCCTTGGACTTCTTAAGACTCAGGATTTGTTTATAGGAGAGAGAAATAAACGGTCTTTTCTAAGCGACTTTGAGTTTGGATTTTTTTTTTTTTCAATATTTTGGTTGCTTGTTTTGAAACTTGCAGCCAAACCTAATGTTAGTAGTTTGGTCCATTATCTTCTTTAGAAATCCTTCCAGGGGTGCCTGCATGGTTTAGTGGGTTAAGCGTCTGCCTTAGGCTCAGGTCATGATCTCAGGGTCCTGGGATTGAGTCCCACATTGCATTGGCTCTCTGCTCAGCAGGGGGCCTGCTTCCCCCCCACCCTGCCTGACTCTCTGCCTACTTGTGATCTCTCCCTCTGTCAAATAAATAAAATCTTAAAAAAAAAAAAAGAGAGAGAGAGAGAGAGAAGTCCTTCCAAATCCCTAAGACTGGGGTGAAAGCTCGTCTTTTTGCTCCTATATACTCCGTGTAAACATGTTAGAAAACTTACTCCATTTTATTATAATCATCTTTCTTACATACAACATTCTTTGAAGGCAGAAACATGTCTTATTTATATGTCATTCATGCTTACCCCTGAACTCTACCTGGGATAGTGTATGTGCACGTAGTATATCCTCAATAAATATTTAATTGAACAGTACTGGGTTAATGGTTAATGACCGGAACTAAAGCTCCTAATACAGTATCATGGAATTAATTGTACCCTACAAAATTTGGCTTCAACCATCGCCAAAGACAAGGGAAGCTAGGGCAAAAATGAAATATTGGGACTTCATTAAGATCAAAAGCTTCTGCACAGCAAAGGAAACAGTTAACAAAACCAAAAGACAACTGACAGAATGGGAAAAGATATTTGCAAACAACATATCTGATAAAGGGCTAGTATCCAAAATCTATAAAGAACTTATCAAACTCAACCCAAAGAACAAATAATCCAATCAAGAAATGGGCAGAGGACATGAACAGACATTTTTGCAAAGAAGACATCCAGATGGCCAACAGGCACATGAAAAAGTGCTCCAAATCACTCAGCAGCAGGGAAATACAAAGCAAAACCACAATAAGATACCACCTCACATCAGTCAGAATGGCTAAAATTAACAAGTCAGGGAATGACAGATACTGGCGAGGATGTGGAGAAAGGGGAACCTTCCTACATTGTTGGTGGGAATGCAAGCTGGTGCAGCCGCTCTGGAAAACGAGCATAGAGGTTCCTCAAAAAGTTGAAAATAGAGCTACCCTATGACCCAGCAATTGCACTACTGGGTATTTACCCTAAAGATCCAAATGTAGTGATCTGAAGGGACACGTGCACCCGAATGTTTATAGCAGCAATGTCCACAATAGCCAAACTACAGAAAGAACCTAGATGTCCATCAACAGATGAATGGATAAAGAAGATGTGGGGTGTGTGTGTGTGTGTATATATATTTATATAGGAATACTATATTTATATAGGTGTATATATATATATATATATGAATACTATGCAGCTATCAAAAGAAATGAAATCTTGCCATTTGCGATGACTTGGATGGAACTAGAGGGTATTGTGTTCAGTGAAATAAGTTATTCAGAGAAAGACAATTATATGATCTCCCTGATATGAGGAACTTGAGAGGCAACGTGGGGGGTTTGGGGGGTAGGAAAGGAATAAATGAAACAAGATGGGATTGGGAGGGAGACAAACCATAAGAGACTCAATCTCACAAAACAAACAGGGTTATGGGGGGGGTGTAGGGAGAGGGTGGTGGGGTTATGGATGTTGGGGAAGGTCTGTGCTACGGTGAGTGCTTTGAAGTGTAAACCCGGCGATTCATTGACCTGTACCCCTGGGGCTAATAATACATTATATGTTAATAAAAAAAATTGGTTCAAGATCATGGGACACAGTACAGAGTCGATGCTCATAAAATATATGTGAAATGGTTAGGTAAATACATACTGGCTTTCCTCCGCATGTTACTCAATGTAGATTTGCTTTGCTCAGAAGTAGTAGTGAATGATTTTTTTGTTACAGCTTTGGACATGATACTAATTTGTGCCAAGGAGCTTTTTTTAAAGATGCATACTATGGCAAATTAGGATCTTTGTTTTGATCTTTTTAGCATAAGTATATAAAACTAACTTAGAGCACAACTGATTGGCCATATGGAGAAAAAAATTGGTGCATCTAAAAACACATTCTGTTCTTTCCCTGTATTCTGTGCTTCAGGGGATGAACATTGTATTGCTCTTTACACTTATTTTAAAGGTAAAGCATTCAGCTTATCATATGGTTGACTTAATTTTATCTTTGGTTTATAATATGTCTTATATTTTATGAAAAATATATTTGTCTATGTCTTATACCATGACCAAACTATTGACCTGGATGAAATATATTTATAAAAAGTCATATAGACTGTGTTCTATAGATATTTTATTTCTTTTCTTTATAGGTTATTTCAGACTGTAAGTGCATCATTCCAGCAACAAAGCTAAAAGTCCAATTCCCAGTGGTCTTATCTACTCGACCTACTCATTCCCTGTTCTGAAACCTAGAGAAGACTGCTCCACAAGACTCCTCCATAAATTGCTGCAATGTCTGTATCGAATTTATCGTGGTAAGTGAATCTCCTCCTAACCTAATCCAAATGCATGCATTATCCTCAAGCCATATTTTGTGCGAAAGTTGTCCTGTCAGAACTGGAGCAGAAAAAGAACTTTAAAAGTCTGGTTTCCAGAAATTGGTGTCCTGGATTAAGGTAAGGAAAGCTACCTAGAATTTAAACTTTAGCTCTTTCAACACTGTGGTATCTGGGCACTCTGGAAAGGGTTCAAGCCTTTGGTGAATCCATAATTTCATAGGATGAGAGGTGACATCCTGTGCCTTTCTTTCCAGACATCCTACTGGAGAGATAAGTGGGAATTATACACTCATTCAGTGGTCCTAGCTACTGTTACAATCCCAGCTACAGGAATAACAGGCTGTAAGGGAAGCTGTAAGAATTGGATGGGTATTTTCTCATCAGTACTTTCTTTAGACTTCCTCTTTCAGCAGATCTACCCAGACTATACTGAACAGAACTCTAATATGGAAGAGAAGTCTCCCTTGTAGATTCATATCTTTAAATAGCTGACATTCTGAATAACCCTTGACTTCCAGTTCATGTTTAAGCTGTTTGTAATTTATAATAAGAAGTATGAAGATTTTTTTGACATATAATTAACAACTTTTCTATGGCAACCAAGAGCAATACTAGTGGGGATGAATTGGAAGCCATATTTTAAGACTTTGGATTTTTTTTTAATAAATATAAAGAGCTGAATATATGTAAATATACAAATATAAATATATAAATATGTAAATATAAGAAAGACCTGGTAATCTTGCCCATTTTCATTGGAGCCTATCCCATCCTTGTCTTTGGTTTGTGCTGGAAATATAGATAGCTTGGTTTCCAAAGGTCCCAGTTTTTATGGACTCCCTAAAATACATATCCTTGGATTCCCACTGGGTGCAAAGGATCTCAGTTTGAAAAAAGAAAAAAAAAGAAATGAATTAAAGATGCTAAAATATATTCTGTAAAAATAAAAAAAATTATTAAATATTACTGTAAAACATGTTATTAAAATAAAATCATTATTAAGATAAGAAAAAGAATTCTGTAGAATATGCGAACCCCTTCAGACCCAGAGAGAGATCAAGCATGAGCAGTGGGTGGGAGAGAAGCAGGCTTCCCGCTGAGCAGGGAGCCTTTGTGGGGCTGGATCCCAGAACCCTGGGATCATGACCTGAGCTGAAGGCAGACACTCAACCGACCGAAGCCAACCAGGCCCCCCTTGGAAGATACTTTTTAAAAAAGGATTTTATTTATTTATTTGAGAGAGAGAGAGAGAGCACAAGCAGGGGATGGGGTGGGGAAGAGCAGAGGGAGAGGAAGAAGCAGACTTCCCAATGAGCAGGGAGCCCAACATGGGGCTTGATCCCAGGATCCCAAGATCATGATCGGAGCCAAAGACAGATGCTTAACCAGCTGAGCCATCCAGGTGCCCCCAAGCCCCTGGAAGATATTAAGGACACATTTATTTAAAGAAACTATACCCCTGGCAAATGCATGTGTTGGAGATGAATCTTGGAAAGTGGGCTGCATGCCAAGGAAGAAAGAAAAAGATGAAGGGGGGAGACAGGAAGGAGAATGAGGAGGAGGAGAATGGGGAGACGGGACAAACAAGAAGCAGGTGAGGGTGGAGGAAATTAAAACGCAGGTATGATTGTCATATCTTAAGACAGGGTGTGGGTGGCCTGGCTCCCAGAATCGGGACAGGGCAAACATTTGAACCTGTTGGTGGTATGTATCTCAGTTAACATCTGACTGGATGTGATACAATAGGTCGGTCAAAAGCCATCCTTTCAATGGGATGTTAGGGCCATTCAAAACACAGTAAACTCCACTAAGCCCAGTTGTCTAGCACAGCACTTAGAATTTAGTAGCTGTTCTATATATTGATGCTGTGCAGATGGGTGAAGAAATGTAAAATAGGTAAATCAAAGGCAGATTAATACTTTCATTCTAAAAATTTTTTTCGATGCTTACAGAATTCATATATGAAATTTGTTAGAATTCTTTCAGTCTTGCAGGTACAAATTTTACAGAAATAATTCATCCAGTTGTATCCTTAATTCTGGCCACAACTAACGTTCCCCATTAGATTTCCATGCAGAAAGCTCTTAATTTCTTTTACCAGTGTTACTGCATTATACAACAGTGTGGAGTTTGGCTGTAATGACATTAACTTGGTAAAATTATTATAGTCCGTGGTCTGGCTCTCTGTTGCGAAATTCAGAAACTAAGACATGAAAATACCGACATTGGAAAAGAAACTGGTTTGACAGATTATTAATTTAAAATAAGAGATATAACTTTTAACTGCAAGAAATGCTTGATTTGGCTCCACCAGTGCATTCTGTTAACTGTTGTGGAAAACTCCATAGGACTCTGAGTCGGAGGACTGGCTGATGGTCGCATAATCATCGCAGGGAGCATTCCGTGCTTCCAGTGTTTAAGGAAATCCAGATAGGGACAGGGAACACCTGGCGGGATCTGTCTGTCGGTAAGGATGTATCTGCCAGATGCTCCCATCTGTTTCTCAGGGCGGCTTCTTCACGTCTGGGAATTCAAGTAACCCTGTCAGTCTTGATCTCTGTGAGTCTTTTGAGTTCCACTTTTGCCAGACTCCCCTCCGTTTGGCTATCTCATTAATGTTAGCAGAGTTTATTGTCAAAACCCACTGGACTCTGAACCGTTTGGTCTACTTACTATGACATTGTATTTTTCTAACCATATTCATGTGTTGATTTGAAAAAGTTGACTCTGAGGCTTACTGGAAAGGGGGCCCTACATAGAACTGAAGAATTTAGAAATTCATGTTAACAACTATCCAAGCAATCCTCCCAGCTTCTAAATACCTAGTATAGGAAAATTATCTTTTTTTTACATATTAAAAGAAATTTCCTTGCTCTAGTAGTTATGGGTATGGTATTTGAAAAAAAAAGTGAAATAGCCTGGCCTTTTCATAGTGAATATCAAAAAGAAATACAATCTAGGAAATGCCCAAATTTCTAGGAAACTGAGCAGTGTGAATCAGGGAAGGAGACTGGTAAGAATTGATTATAAGAATCACAACAGATGTTTCATGAATCTTCTTGTTCAGTAAATAATTACCAGATGGAGGCAATGATTGAATTGACTTTGGTTGAGATAGAGACCAACGGATGTGCAGAATCATTGCAGACATCTGTGAACAGGTGACAGATTCCAGGCTATGATCTGAGGGAAAGAATTGTTGCTGGTAGGAGAGGTAATTAGCAGGAGACATGAGGAAGCAGAGAGAGTTGAAAAAGAGTGCTATTTCTATAGCACAAAGACGGAAATGGTATAATACCAAGGCGTACGTGAAAGGACTTTTAGTGCTTCTTCCCTGATGACCATCTTCAACCTGTGTTTTAATATTTTGATAAGATTATATGTAATATACATAATGCTTGTATATATAATGTATATGTGCATATTTATATAATGTTTGAAAAGATTCAATTTTTCTGACATGAAAGCTAAGTAAATATTACCAAGAGTGAACATTTATGTGGCATTTACCTTGTACCAGACACTTTTTTAGACACTTTGTGGTTTTTAACATACTTACCATACTCCACACAACCTTATTAGCAACGTAGTATTGCTATTCACATTTCCACAAGGGGAGAATTTAGACAACAAACTTCAGTAGGAAGTTGCCCAATACGACACAGCCAGTAAGTGGCAGAGTTAGGCAATAGACGCAGACAGCCAGTTGGTACCCCTAACCACCAAGCTACCCATATAAAATGAACACTATCTGGTAAAGCGAGACCCTTTCTGTGTGCATGTGGCTTCACGGTGAGTGCCCTTGTTCCCATTTTTTTTTTAAAGATTTTATTTATTTATTTGATAGACAGAGATCACAAGTAGGCAGAGAAGCAGGCAGAGAGAGAGAGGAGGAAGCAGGCTCCCCGCTGAGCAGAGAGCCTGATGTGGGGCTCGATCCCAGGACCCTAAGATCATGACCTGAGCCGAAGGCAGCGGCTTAACCCACTGAGCCACCCAGGCGCCCATTGTTCCCATTTTCAACCAGAATGCTTCCCTTAATTTCCTCAATTATAGATATCCTGGGGCTTCTCTTAGAAGGAAGTGAGTGTCTGGACCTGGGAACCCTGTCAGACATTGGAATAGTATTGAAGGTAGAGTGTGGAGGTAGTGGGTGAGCGCCTTCATTTCCTAGAGGAGGTGAAGAGCTTGTTGCCATCTGAAACTAAGGTGAACCTTCAACATTACATAAGGTGAGCTACCTAAAGGACCAAGTATGAATCTTAGTTCCACTTGTCATGTGACAGGCTAGAAATTGTCAGGTTTTCCTCATGATACAGAGGAAGCACAACAGAGAGATACCGGCGTTTTGCTGTAATTCAACTAAAATAACTCTTCTCGCTGTCCATCTCATAGAGACCCTCTGCTGCTAAGTCACGTACTTTCTCCTCCCCCTGGCCCTGTACACCCTCAGCTCGCATTTACTAGCGTCACCGTACTGCTGTCAGCCAGCGTTCAGAGGGGGAGCCTAATGGTTTCCTAACTGGTTTTGCCAGCTGCCATCTTCTTGACACCAAATCATTTTCGTTGTGATGCCTGGGCGCATTTCAGCTTTTGTTCACTGCGTCTTAAACACTCACACCTGAGAGAGGTGAAGGTCATTGAACTAGAGCCAGGGAAAAAGAAGACACTGGATGAATGAAAGTAAGAGGCCAAGTAACCAGTCACAGTCTATTGAGCGTCCGTAATATTCTGTGTCCTGGGCTCACTACAGGGATGCTATCTTAATGGGAAGTAATGACTCTTCTTATAGGAACTCATCTCTTAGCCAAGAAGACTAAGTAATCAAATAACTGACTTAATGTAGTAAGTGCTCTAAAAGGTACTTTCAGGGTGGGGTACCTCAGCGGCTCAGTCTGTTGAGCTGCCGACTCATGGTTTTGACTCCGGTCATGATCTTGGGGTGGTGGAATCAAGCCCTGTGTCAGGCTCCATGCTCAGCGGGAAGTCTGCTCCAGGATTCTCTCTTTCCCTCTGCCCCTTCCCCCATGCTCTCTCCCTCTCTCTAAAACAAACAAATTAATCTTTAAGAAATATATAAAAATAAGTAAAAGGTATGTCCAGGATATTGGGGGAAACAAAATGGCTATTTCTTTCTCCTATAAGGGAAGAAATGGTTTATTATTCAGGAGTACATATATGTCTCTTGTATTTACTTCTAAAAATAAAGGAATATGGCTAATTATGAAGAGTCAAACACTATCAAAAAAATGTAAAGCAGCAGTTAAAAAAAAAAAAAAGACCAAAATCTTACGATACGTAGAAAGCCACAGTTATAAATGCTGAGACATATTCTTTTCTACTTATACTCACAAAGTTTTGCCAAACTGAACTCAAGCCATGGATGGTGTTTTCCCATCTTCCATTGTCACTGTGTAATTTCCGTGGTCCTCTCTCTGATGGCTCTGGAGCAATAGAATCCTGTGTAAAGGCTGGGTCACACTCTGTGGGAGTAGCATTATTTATTTCACTCATTTGGATTGTACCTTTTCTAATTTTCACTTTTTGCTATTGTAAGTATTTCTCTTGTGAGGAGAATTAATGACTACTGGTGGGTCACAAGGTACTGTCATTCAGATCCCTGGTGAGGCCCTATGTTGTAGCTCTCTGGATTGCAGACATCAAGGCTAGGGAGAAAATAGGTGTTTCTGAGAAAGTGTCTTATCAACTCATCTTTTTTTTTTTTTACTTTAGGAAAGGACCTGTCTTGTACACTAGCTATTTTACCAGATTTAGTTCCTTATAAATACTGAAGATGTGCTAATCAAGGAAGTATTTACTTATAGCTGATTAATAGAATTTTATTAAAAGTCAACAAATCACTCATTCCATCATGGATGTCCATAGTTTGGAAATATAGTAAAGTCTGAGTTATGTAAGTTATTGATGTATTGACTAAATTTAGTGGTGGTAAATGATCTCTATTAAATATAATTATAGTATAAAATATTATTGTGAATGCTGGCAATTACAGTAATGCTAATAGGGGGTGAAAACTAATTTGACTTATCTTCTTTATCCAAAAGTAATAGTGTGTTAGAACTCTAGAAATGAGAAAGATGCAAAATTAGAAGTGTAGATACTTTTCTTTGTCAGAATATTCACATTATAATATTTTTATTTAAGTTCTTTAGTGAATAAAAGAAAAAGTGAATCCTCCTATACCATTCTTCGGCACCGGAATTTAGGAGGTATTTAGGAGGAAAACAAGATTCTGGAGAGACAGAAGCAGTCTGTTTATACCAAAGACAGGGGAAAAGTCAGAATCTTTTCTCAAAGGTTGCTTTAACCGTGATTCTGCAAAGTACTTTTCCTATTTACACTGTTAAGTGGCAGGCCCTCAGGGGCAACATTTGCAGTGGCAGAGGAGGTAGAGGCTTGATCTCTCTCTTTCTGAAGGGCTCAGAACTCACAGCGGGAGAAATATGGATAAGTAGAGAGATTGCAAAGGGCCATTTTTTACCCTGTGTTGGGTAGTAGAGGGTAAAAGGCAGAATTGTCAACAGTCTGTTATGGGGAGAGAGTGAGAGAGAGAAATTTAGACATAAATATAAAGCTAGTGTTTCTAACTGAAAGATGAGGTTTTCTGAGCGATAGGAAGAACTTAGGTGGCGAAATACTGTATTTTCCAGAATGTAAGTGCATGTTGAATGAATGACTGATATATTAAGGGGCTGGAAAGAGAGAATGGGTTTGCAAGCCTTAAATTTAAGAATCCTCGTGTGAGGGGATGTTCAGCTGGTAAAGGAGCAGATCCAGAACACAGAAGAGTAATTGAGTATAGGAGAGTATGAAGAGCAGATGACTTAGGAGAAGAAGGGGAAAGAATAAAATAGCCAAAAATGAAAATTAAAGAGGAATAAAAACATGTCTTCAAAATCACATAATACTTTAAGTGTGGTGATGAAAGTCAGTTTACCAAATTCTGAAAAATTTTAGTACATCTTTGTAGTCATAATATGCCTTTTCAAGTAGAAATCCCTTCATTATTAACACAATCCTATTTTGATTTGGGCTTGACACTTGAAGTAAGCACATTATATTTTTAGCATCCTTGCTCATATCTGGCTTTGAGCTATGTGCCTTTAGTAATGGCTTTTTAAAAATTAAACTTTTATAGGAAACCTTCTGGATATTTTTCTCCATGTAGCAACCTCATATTATTTCTCCTTGAATAATCAGATAATTAGTAAGACAGAATATTTTATTACTGTTCTTAAACATTTGTGCCAACTAGACACAAATCACATTTTGAAGAAAATCGGTAAATTTTGGACAGCTTAGAGGAGTCTATTTTCTTGTAGAGTTAATGAATTTGGGTTTGCAGTTTCAATTCCCACAGAGACCAGTTAGTTCTACTCTCTTCTGTGGCCAGAGCCTACACCTGTAACCTTGACCAGCCCTCCTTCCCAGGCTTGCCACTGGTCACAAGTCATTAGAAACAGGTGATTGATTATCACTAATTCACAGTCTGTACTGGAAAAATGTATAAACACCAAAGTCAAGTACTCTTCAGGGATTGATGATGGACCGTAGCATTTTCCTTTTGAATGTCATCCAGGTCTATAAACTTGCTTTGAAATAGGTCTTTTTGTCATTCTCCGGGGGATTATAATATACTTTCTTATGAAAGAACTACAATAAATGCTTAAAGCAATATTTCCTTCGACTGTAGAAGATTTAACATAAACCTGGGCAGTTCATTTTAACCCTTAAGGTCTAGAGTTACTAAACATTAGCCCTTTTTGGACTTGAATAATTAAGATAAAGGCCAGTGAATGGTCTACAAGATAATTCTAATTATTAAAAGTTATGTAGACTAAGGTATGATATTTTCAGCATGATCAAAATTATATTTGTAATCTTAAACATCATTTGCTGTTGGTGCATAAAATTTTCAGGGACCATTTCATCCTGGTATATATGTTCCCATTATCTTTTTTTGTTTGTTTGCTTATTGGGTTTTATTTTTTATTTGTTCTCAATTGGGTGGTCACTAAAAAGATTATATGTATTTATTTATACTTGGTTTTATGTTCTTTTTTTTTAAGAATAGGTTTATTATAAGTTTTATAGGACTTTAAAAGTAATTCCTATGCAGTTAAAGAGGTGGAGTAGTATAGTTTAGTTTTATCTAGACTAGCAGTACATTTTTATGTAAATTAGAAAATGTTTTCTTGCATTTATATTCATTCATGTCTTCATTCAGCATGCACTTTTCAGCGCCTACAATGTGTAGTTTGCAATGCTGTGGATAGGATAGAATGATGAATGCAATGGAAGTCCCTCCTTTCATTAAGCTTACATTCTAGGGCTGAAGACAGACAGATATAAACAGATAAGCAAATACATTTTAGAAAACCAGAAAGTGATAAATTTATTTTGAAGAATAACCCAGCAGAATAAAAAGGGGAGTGGGGAAGTGGCCAAGAATGCTTCTTGAGCAGGGTGACATTTAAGCAGAGAGGAAATAAGCCATACAAGTCTCAGCAGAAAACCATTTCAGGCAGAAAAACAGGAAGGACAAAGGCTCTGAGACTGAAATGTACCTGCTGTGTTTGAGGAAACACCAAGGAAGCTGGTTTGATAGAAAGAACCAGTAGAAGGGAGAATGCCAGGACCTGAGCTTGTAGAGGTAGAGGGGGACATGTAGATCATTAGAAAGACACAGGATTATATTCTAAATGCGATAGGAAACTTTGCCCTCACTGACCATTTTACAGGAGAAAATTTATCTAAAATGTAAATTTAGAGAAATTTAGTAATGGCAAGAATTGCATGTTGATCTTATTTCTTGATCTTATATCTGTTTTGAAAGGAGTTCTCTGTGATCTTCAAATTTTATGAAAACAAATCATACTGTATTCTTAATATAAACACTCAGCAGATGATTAATAGGAAAGAATGTACTGTAATACATTGTAATAATGAAAGAAAAAAAGTAAATGAGAAACCTTTTTCATGAATATAGCCTGTGTCTCATTATCATCCATTTAAAAAGATTCAACAAATCTGATACATCTGAATAATTAGGGACATGATATAAAGGATATTTTATCAATAGAAATATTCTATATTATGTTAAGGAGTTTTAGAGATCAGTGAACGTTTTTGTAAATTGTGGAAATTGAAAATATATTATCCATTATCCAACTTATAGTTCACTTATATTTTTAAATCTCTCACCATCATAAACTTTAAGGCTAATTCCAATATATAAACATAAAAGTACATTAATCAGTGAAGTGTCTCCTCTACACTGTTGTTTAATGTGTGTGTAGTTTCAGTGAGGAACCAGATGACATAGAGTATCTGTCCAAGTGCTCACATGGGTGCTAGAGAGAACACTGCCATAACATTTCCATGTGTCCTTCCTTGGAAAAGAAATTCACCTTTATTCGAAGACTGTTACCTTTCTACACTTTTTGTGATAAAATATGGTTTGCTTTATGGCACTGATTATAGATAGAAGTTAGGTTATTTCTCTTTATATCTTCACCTGGCAAAATAAAAATTGGAAATACAACCTTGATCCCATTCCCCTTGTGTGTGTGTGTGTGTGTGTGTGTGTGTGTGTGTGAATTGCAAAATCAGAAAGTCTGGAACTTTCGGTGGACTGGGAATTTTTCAACTGGCTCTAATCCAAGATACTAATTGTCAGTGGTACATGATCCAGATCAGAGAAGGAATCATCCATGGATATCTGCCACCTCCCTTTGGACTGTGGAGTTGTGGATTTAGTGATTGAGAAAGCTTACAAATGACTTGATTACCTACAGTGGGATAAAATGGTCTCAGAAGCATATAATAATATTATTTTACTAGATGTGGGCAAGCCCTGTCTATGTAAGGAGGCGTGGCTAATCCCTCCTTCTTCCTGGAGGTGTCATTACCATATGTGGTCCAGGAATTCCCTCTATAGGGTTATAATGACTTCTCTCCTGCTATTTATTTTTAGTCATGTTTAACATTTATGCATTTTTTTCTCTTCTTAATAAGTACATGTTCTTTATCGGATAACATTACAGTTTTCCTCCTGGCGATTCAGCAAACTCATTTTTTGTTATGGGCAAAATTGGCTCATTGCTCAGTGCTGTTTGTTAAGGCTCCTCCTAAGTAATAAGACTATTTATATTTCATAAAAAGTAGCCTTGAGCCTTTGGATGTGTTTTGATTCCCCAGAATTTGGAAAGTCAATGCTCTCACATTCCCATTTGCAGAGGTCACATCACTGATATTTGGTGAGATGAAACTATTAATTATAGATACCAAGTTGAACGGAAGTGAAGATTTTCCTTTCATCTCGGTCTGCTTAGATAAAATGGTGCTTGAATTTATAACGTCAGTGCTAAGTTAGTATTCAGAGCAGCAGGGACTGCAAACCCTCCCCTGCCGGAGCCAGTGCACCAGGGCTCCCTGCTGCTGCTGAGAGCTTGTGGTAGAAGGCTGAAGTTCTGAGACATTCACCATCTTTTCTGACTGATAAATTTCATGTAGGAGGGCTATTATTGTTCCAGATGGTTTTTCAGCTTTATGCACACTAGCTTCGCAGACTCTGTAATCGAAAATTGGTTTTATGCCAACATTTGACAAAGAAATTAGATGAAGTTAACTACTCTTTGGTTTTAGATAACTGATACAAAGTGCCTTCGTGGCGATGACAGAAAAAAGTTGAAATTCAAACTAAGTGGTGTCCTTGGGTCCATTCTCATTTAGACCTTTCCCCTGAGGTTTGTATAATATCATAAAATTGCATTTAGATACAGAATGTGCATAACAGGCTCACTGAAATTTTGATGATCCCCTTCAAATCCATATTATTCTTTTAATTTTTTTTTCTTTTTCAAGTGTATTTCAATTCCAGTTAGTTAACATATAGGATAATATTAGTTTCAGGTATAGAGTTTAGTGCTTTATCACTTAAGTACAACACCCAGTGCTCCTTACGACAAGTGCTCCCCTCAATATCCATCACCCTCTTACCCCATCTACCACCCACCACCCCTCCAGCAACCTCTGTTTCTTCTCTACACTTAAGAGTCTCTAAGGTTTGCTACTGTCTCTCTTTTTCTTTTCAGTGTTTTTTGGGCAAACTGGCTAGATATTTGAAGTAACTGTAAGGATGATGATATGAAAGGATTTAAAAGGCATTTGCTTGCATGGTGAGAGCATTCATTATGTTTATTACTTTTAGGTTCTTACAAGCTGAGTAAGAGAAAGTCGTTTTCTTGAAGTGAGAATTTTCTTGATATCCCTCCATATTTTTTCCAAATTTGGCATTTGGAGAATAAAACAGACATATAAAATGCTTATTATATTTGGCAAGTTGTAAATATGGTCGATTGAAGGTAAGCATTGAGTTATAGCTGTTACCAGAAGATGTGTGATGAGATAAGTGAAACCTCAGCTTCCTAGTTAGAATGCGCCTTGACGGCCACCTGCTAAAACAGGGATGAGGTCATCCCACATGTTGTTGGCACCTGACACTCAAGGATGCTGTGCACTGATGAATGGCTGAATTCACCAGACCAGAGCACGTGGTCTGACTCTCCAGCCAGGCATTGTAATGGGGAGTGTATTTTTAGAATAGGTGGGAAGATTTGGGTTAAAAAAACAAATAAACAAACAAAAAAAAACCCTACATGGGAACAGGAGATGAAGTGATTCAACTGTTACAGGGTTATTCTGTGTCTAAAGTATGCAGACGTTTGTTACTGAACACTGAAGAGTTTTGTGGATATATCTTCAACTCTAAATTAGAGCTATGGCTCATTTGAGCTGAGGTAGGAACTTTTCTGTGTTTAAGAAAATAAAATAGCCCTGTTCCTATTCTGTACTATTGATTTTTTTACACTTTGGAGAAATTTCCTCAGGTCTGTGTTCTGAAATGTGCCCATTTTAACTGCTTCTGCCTTTTTTCATCATCATCAATTATTGGCTGTCATTGACAGGACATGTGCCTAAAATAATAGAGTATTTTCTAGAGGGAAGCTGTGAGGTCACATAGGGCATTGGTTACAAAGCAGGGCTTCATGGACAAAGGCCAGTCAGTGGCAAAGCATCCCATTACAAAATAAAAGGAAAAAAGAAAAAGAGAAAAAGATAATATTGCTCTGATTTTGCTAAATTTCTTTCTTTAGCCTGAAATGATGAACTGCATGATTACTTGGTATTAGAATAGTCTTTCATGAGATGAAGGTGATAATAAATGATAATTATTATCCCCGATTGATAAAAGCAGAAGTGTTTAGCTCAAAAGTCTTCATTTTTTTTGAAGACTCCACTTTTAATTTTCATATTTATGGTTCTATAAGATTAAAGAGTCTGGGAACTACTTATCTAGTTTGATTAATTACCCAAACCATGAATTCCATCAACAGAAACCCCAACAAGTGGCCCCCAGCCTTTTCTGAAAACCCTTCCTATGAGTTCTTAGCCTCCATTATGATCTTGGGTTTCTCTGCTACAAATTTTTCTTTACATTGGATCTACGGTGACTTCTTTAGTTACTGCCTTCTTTTCATTTTACCCAAATCCATATGTGCTATGTCTAATATAACATTTTCCCAAACGTCTTCTGAAGACCACTGATTTCATGATATGTGTTAAAAGGTATCATGAGAAAAGGTGGGGGAGACCACAGTCAAGTTATTTGGGAAAGTGGTAGTTCAAACAGTAGATTATTTAATTTCGTTACTTTACAAATTCTTTATTGGGCTGAGTCATTCAATAAATATTTATTGAGCATCTACTACATGTCAGGCAGTGTTCTGTATTCTGATCTATACAGGAGATATTTAAGAGAAAGATAAAATAATCTGGGTCTCCCAGATTTAGACTGTGGAATCTTTTTTTCTTTCTCGTAGTTGGTGTTATTTGGGGCAGCACTAAAATTATTGGATAAAATTTGTATCTTCTTCCCCTCATCTCCCTTTCTTTAAATTTTCTCAAATTAAACCTGTTGATTCCTTTAACCTTCAGTTCCATGATTTTCAGACCCTTCTACTCTACTCTGGACATGTCTTAGTTTCTCTTTGATTCTATTGAAAATCTGGCAATAACACAAATGTCAGGTTTGGTTTGTGTAGTATAGCATGGGATCCTTATGTTCTTTTTCTGGCTCTGTATTCCTATAAATGCAGGACAAATTCATTTTTGTTTTGTTTTTGTCAGTATTATCATGTGGTTATCAAATATGAGCTCAAATTCCATAATGAGCACATATCTATATCAAGCATCATCTTGTTAGAACCAGCCCATCAACCCTGTCTTGTTAAGATCTTTTTGGAAATTTGTTCATTGGACTTTCAAGAAAAGCTGCCCACTCAAGTCTATCTTAAGTAGGGACAGGTTATTGTAGGAATAACTCTAGAATAATGAGGACATGCATCTCAGTCACACAGGCAAGCTTTCTGTACTGCAGAAACAGCAGCCCAAGAAAGTGTCAGGGGAACATGAGACCCCTGTACCATTGGGTCACACAGAATTGAGAGTGTGGTTCAGGAACTGAAGGCTGATTAGAATGCTCTAGTGAATGTCGTCTCATTGCCTCCAGGAGCAAAACTTTATTGATCTCTTTTCCTGTTCTTTGGCATTAGTCTGATTTACTGATGCCTTTCTTTGGGGCCTTCCGATTCTATATCTGCTAGCCCTGCCGAGGTCTTGCCATATTTCAAGCTCAAGAGTTGGCCCATTTGGTACACTGCAGTCTTGTGCAATAGCTTTCTGTCTGTCAAGTGTCCTTCTACTATGCAGTTCTGATTTACTGTATTGCTCATAGCGCAGTTTTGATTTCTTAGTATAGCTCTCTTGGAGCTAATCAGGGGAAATTAATCATAAATAAAACCACAAGTAAACTAAATAGTAAGTAGTATAGACTACTGAATGGTTCTTAAAATGTGGTCCTTGGACTGTCAGAGTCCGCATCAGCTGGGAATATGTTAGAGGCTCCACCCTAATCCTACTGAATCAGAAATTCTGGGGCTGGGATCCAGCAGTCTGCATTTTACCAAGCCCTCCAGGTGATTCTGATGCAAGCTTAAGGAGAACAGATGGCATGAAATTGTCTCCTTGGAGTCTAGATTTATAGTATGCTTACAAAAAAAAATTACTTTGAGAATAATTGATATGCAGAAAATCTTTCTTATAATATTTAACTAACAGTTTCAGCTGTTTTTTTTTTTAATTTTATTTTTGCCAGGAGGAGAATATTGTCAGCATATAAGATCATGCTTTTTTCTTTTAGCTGTGGCTTACAACTGATGTAAACTTGGGACCAGTTTTTTGGTATACAAATTAAAAACAATAATTCTTATTCCTTAATGTTTAAAACGAACAGGAATATGTGGTCTTGGAGGCCATTCCTGTCCATTCTTGTTTTCATGGTATTTTAAAATATATATGCTATATACTGTTTTGAAATAGACTTCATATGTCATATAATACCCTCATTTTAAATACAGTTAAGTAACATTTAGTACATTCAGAATTGTGCAGCAGTCATCACGATTAATAGAATATTTTCATCACCCCCAAAAGAAACCCCCTTCCCACTGGTAGTTACTCCTCAATCCCTCCCTTTTGAACTTTTCATTAGCCACCTGCAACCACTAATCCACTTCTTGACTTTGTAAATCTTCCTGTTTTAGACATTTCATATAAATGGCATCATATGATATATCATCTTTTGTAACTGGCTTCTTTCACGTCACATAATGGTTTTAAGGTTTATCCGTGTTGTAGCAGGCATCAGTACTCCATTTCTTTTCATTATTCCAAATCATTCCAAATAATATTCTATCAAACAGATATACTCTATGTGGATGGATATAGTGAATATTCTTATATAAATAGATATACATTATTTATCCCCTCATCAGCTGATGGACACTTGGGTTGTTTCCACATTTTGGTTAATGTAGATAATGCTGCTACAATCATACATGTACCAGTTTTTGTATGAACATTATTTTCATTTGTCATGGCATATAATTAGGACCGAATTGCTGGGTCATATTGGTAACTCTGTATTTAATTTCTTAAGGAACTGACAGACTGTTTTTCAAGGTGGCTGTGCATCATTTTACATCCCCACCTCAGTGTATGAGTGTTCCAATTTCTCCATATTCTTGTCCACAGTCGTTATTATGTGCCTTTTTAATAGAACCATCTTTATTAGGTATGAGTGGTATCTCTGTGGTTTTGAATTATACTTCCCTAATGATTAGTGATGTTGATATTAAACATTTTTATATGCTTATTGGCTATGGCTTTGGAAAAATGCTATTCAGATCCTTTGACCACATATCCATTGGGTTATTTGACTTTTCATTATTAATCTACAACAGTTTTTTCTTTTATATATCCTAGATGCAGGTCCTTATCAGGTATATGATTTCATGATAGTTTCTTTTTTGATAAAAGGTTGAAAGACTAGATATGATCTCTGTGTATGAAGAAGGAGATTAATGAGAGGTTAAAATTATATATATATATATTTTATTGTTGTTTTTTTTTTTTTTTGCAGTGAAACATAAAATAGCAATGGTCACTGCTAGGATAATTGAATTAAAGGATTTTGCTTCAAATGTATTCAGGAGAAAACCAATGCATAATTTTAAAGGAATGAGAATTTCCATACAGAGTGGATACCTAAATAATGAAGGGTTCCAATAGAATTAGAAGGAAATATAAAATATAAGTGTGGAAGTTAGGATTTTGGTTATTGTTGACACAGAAGAGTTCCTCTGGTATGATAGGGCGAGAACCGTCCTGCACTCACTTTATGTGTGAGGAAGAGGGGTGGAAAAGGAGACAGTGTAGATTCGCCTTATTAAATAAAAGGTGATGAGTAGGAGAGAGGAGGCTGGTCATGAGGTGCACTCAAAATCAAGGCAAAAGAAAGTGTGTAGATTGGAAGGATTTGGGTATGTTTGAAGCAACGGAAAAGGAAGTGTGTGGAGAGGAACCAATTGATGGCGTGTAAAAGAGGGTGAAGGCAAAATCTTAATGAGTCAGGGTGGGCCAGATTAGAAAACACAAAGGAGAACCTTTTAGTAATGACTGCCAGGCCAACTCTTGAAGCCCCTCACCCATTCTCAGATAGGAGTCCCAAACAAACAGGATGTATCTTTACTGTTCACGTCATTTATTGCTGATCTGAATGAGACTTCTCTCTCTCTCTCCTCACATTCTCTCATCATATATTCAACTGAAGTTTCCATCAAATCATCAGGGTTGATTTGTTCAGGAAGAAATGTTCCTTATTATAGAATGTTCTGTATTACTGAATTTTTTTATAGCGACATTCCGTTTTAAGGCAAGCTTTTAGTCAAATTCACCTGATGTTCCTTACAATCCAGTAGTTCCGCAGCCTAAATATACCTCTAGTCATGCCACAACTCCAGGTGGCATATAGATGTGTGAAATGATGACGAATTTTAAACTCTTCACTCTGGCAAAGTTAATAAACAGTACTCCAGGCATTTCTTTCTCAATTATGACCCTCCCTCACATGATTCTCTCTTTGTTTTTATGGTTTCTGTGTGAGGCTTTCCTATTGATGTGATAGCAATATCTGGAGAACAAATGTATGGAAATAAAACTTTTAACTCACCAAAAGTCAGGAGACCCAGCCTTAAGTCCTGGCTGGGCAGGAATTACTTGTGTCCTTGGTCAGCTCGCATTCTCTCTGGACACTTTGTTTCTTCGTGGTAAAGTTAAACCATTCCATTGAAAGGAAATTGAAAGTCCTTGCAGCTTTGTTAGTGTCAGTGAGTCTTTCTCTAAGTTGGAAGTTGCATTGTCTCTCTTTGTTTTCTGACCTACCTCCCCAGGTTTAATAGATAGACAGCATTCTGATTTAAAGATACAATGTTCTGCATATTTTCTCACTGCTCATTTTTTCAATTGATTGTAACTCCTTCAAATAGAAATCCTGATAATGTTTCCATCCTGTCCTTGAATTTTTTTTTCATGTTGCGTTGATCCAGACCTTGCAGCCTGGCCCCAGCTCAGGCCTCCCCAACAGCGTTGATGCACTGGCTAAGGACCTTGATGTCCAAATCCATGTGCACCGTGATCATGAGTACTGCGCTCTCACCCCACAGTCCAGCCCTGTCAAAGGGTCCCAGCAATTTGGTATTGTCTCCTCTATTCCAAATTCTTCTGTCCAGGTCTTTGAACCACAGTGATTTTTTTGTTTTTGTTTTTGTTTTTGTTTTTGTTTTTGTGTTTTGGTTGGGAGAGTGGGGATTGGGGACTATAGGACAGCTTTCCATACTAAGCACTCTGTTGGTGCTCTGTAATATAGACCCAGTAAATTTTTATACCTGTCCTGGGCATTGGGTAATCACTGATTTACACATGAGGAAACTAAAGTGAATTCAGGTTAAATAATTTACCCACGTAGGTGGAAAGAAGTGGTCTGCGCCTCTGACAGGTAATATCCAAATTCTTTGCTCTTAGCTACTCTGTTTTTGTGCATCTAGGGTGACTCTGGGAAGGAAGAATACTGGCCTTACCCACAAGGAACAACTTTAGTGGTCTTTTCACTTTTTTCCCCCGGCCGCCCCCAAAGGCAGAGAGGAGGGAGACTTGAATGTGGGGAAAGGAAAGATTGATAAGCCTATCTTTGCAGAGCATGCTGCTCACTTCATTTCAAGGTATCTCTTTTAATGAAAATCATGTTTTCCCATTGTTAGTAGTAAATGATCATAAAAGCAGTTGTCATTCTTTGAGATGCTCATCTAATGAGACAAGAACACTGTTGATCAGTGTTTTAACTAGGTTATAGCATGAAAAGTTTTTAAAAATTTCTCTGTGTAACACGTCCAGGCATTTTACATAGTTAATATCTTCAGTTTCTGTACATCTATATATACCTTCACCACTTGCAATAAGCCATGCTGAATTAGTTTGGAAATGTGTTATCAATGACATGTGTTCCATCCTCCCGGCAGCTGTAACATTGCATTAAAATGAAATATGGGTTGTAAACCAGATGTGTGTCTTGTCATTGCATTATTTGAAATACTACATTATAAAGGAATTAATGCAGTGTTCACAGATCTGTCAGGTTGTCTTGCACATGGTTGATGAAAACAAAGGAAACAAACCATTACTTTACTGCATAGAGGTTAGCAGCTCAGCCTGTACCGAGTGCATACTTTTGGCCTAAACATAAATAGATGATCAGGACTCAAACTTGGGCTTCATGTAGCTAATAGTCTGGTGGAGGAGACAGATCATTGGTTTTCAATACCATGGAAATCATCTTTATTGGATTTATCCTATTTACCTAAAGGGTCTGAACCTATAAATCACACCAGTCAAGTCAAATCGTCTCTAAGCAGAATTCTTTTATCATGTAGCACTTGGGATAAAATTAAAACTCACTAATAAAACTATAGGATGAGAGATACTTGGAATAATAGCAGCTCCTCGGGAAAAGATCGAGGGATTTTACGTGTCTATATAGTAATATAAACCAGACATGTGATGAACTCCCATACATATCGTAATACATGACATCAGTAGAGGTATGGGACAGGGACAGATGGGCACGGAAGAAGGCTTCATCTGTCTGCTATAGGAGTTAAATCACATGCAAAGGATGGTACACACTTCACTACCACATTATGGAGGGGATGGGCAAAAGGAAGCCTATCTAGTAGAGGTAGATAAAAATAGAATTGCATTTCATAAAGATGTTTTAATTAAAAAGTGTTATTTAATCCTAAGACCCATTCGGAATCTGTGATGTTGGTGATGGTGATGATATCATTAATGATAAGTAATATTAAATGATCTCATTTGGTGTCCCTGCAATCTAGGGAAGTAGGCATACTTATTACCGCCATTCACGGATGATAAAATGAATACAGGAAGGTTAAAGCACCTCCCAGAGATCGCACAGGAAGAGGGAGAATAAGCCCGTGTCCTCACTGACAGTGCCATACGGCTCCATATATGAGCAGCTGCTGGTCCTTGACCGTCCTATTCCAGGACGGCCGCGCCTGGTAAGAGGAGAATGATTTCATAGAGTACCAGTTTGCAGAACTCGCCAGTCAGTTAAATTTGGCAGAATGATTCCTGAACCTTATGTGAAAGAATTTTCTAATGAGCAGAGATGCTCAAGAAATGGCATGAGGAGCTGTTTTAGATATTTGCCCAAATCAGGGGAGGCTCTTTTCTTTGGCCCGGCCCTAATTGCATTCCTTTTAGTACAGAGATGGAAATTTCCAGTTATCTAGCTACCAAGAGTTTTCTGAAGCTTTTGTCGTGGTTATTGTTGTTTTACTGTCCTTTAATTCTTGACTCAAAACAATATTAAATAGCATTTTATTATTACCCATTCTGGTTCCAGTCTACATTCTGTATTTTTTTTTTTTCAGGGTTAGAAATAGAGTTTTGTTCAGGCTCAGAGTCTGCACAGCCCTGAGACAGAACTGTGCAATCCTTTCAAAGAAGAAAGGTATCTGAACACTTTGGTTACCTTCCCAGGGACAGCAGTCATAGGCTGTGGCAATTACCTAATTTGAGACAGGTTGATGACAGATCCACCCCACCCCACCCCCCCCCGCCCATTCTTTCATAGCAACATTAGAAAAGCAAGCTGGCAAGAAGTCTAGGGAGAGAATTCTCATTGGTACTTTGCAAATATCATGTGTTGCATTTATTGCAATCCGTATACCCCATCCTCTGATAAAGAAGCACATAGATCTTAGTGCAGCTTATATAAGTTTTAAAAAGCCACAATTTCCTAGAAATGATGATAATTAACATTTATTGAGCACTTTCTGTAGCAGGCAGTGTTCCTAGCACTTTACATTTTAATGTGCCTTATGGTCACATTAAGCTGGAGAGTTAAGTATTACAAATATCCCCTTCATAGATAAAATGCACAGACCTAGTACATGATGCCCAAGATCACACAAGTAGGGACTAAGATGTGATTTGGACCTCAGTTGTCTCAGTGCAGGGCCTGCAGTCATAATCGAATCTGTATACGGCCTCATTATCCGGTGTGTTACCCTCACAAGAAGCAGACTCATTCACTGTACGGTGAGTGCGTGGGCCAGATTCTGCAGATCGGCTTATTTGATACCTGCTGCTCCCATTCTAGCATATCTTCCTGTATACAGAGGCTGGAAATTCAAAAAGCACCTCTAAGAATCCCTTGCCGCTTGAGTTTCACTCCTGCCCTGGGCTCTGCCAAACAGATTTCGTTGTCTGACTTGGAGTGTACGGGAATGAGATGTAGGAAATGCAGCAAAGGCCTTCCTTGTGTCGCTGCTGGTTTGGTCTTTGGCATCATAGCTGCTGAGCAGGGGGTGGCGGCAGCAGCAAGATTTTCTCTAGAACATTCTTATGTTGTGGTTGGGAATTTTTATAACTACTTACCAGCCTATAATAAAATTCTTTCTACTTAAGCTAGCTACATTGCATTCCTTGTAAACAGGAGTCCTAATTAATGCAGAGGACTTGAAGCCTGTAAACAGATTAGTCTAAGGATCTTTCCAACCTGTGGTATGTCCCTCCAGTACTGGGAAGTTGACTAGAGGAAATGCATTTCTCCAGTATTAGAAAGTTGGACTAGAATGCCCATGGAGTTTAAAATCATCTGATTTTTAATGTCAAGAACCAGAACGGGGCACACAGGAGATTCTTCAAGTATTTCCTTAAGTTGTCTCCGCTCTGAGTTTGCCAGTGAAACAGCATTGCATTTCTGGGAGATCATGTGTCTCTTATAAAAAATAATGGAGGTTATCTTGAGGAATGATCAGTCTAATCATTAAGAAGGGCCCCCAAAAGCATTGCTTGTTATGTTCATATCCTCCATAACAGAGGAGCTGTAATGGAGATTTTCCTCCTTCTCCTCTTGCCTTTGTATTTCTTCTTCTGCCCTCCCCACTCTCCATGTCTAGTTCTTAAAGGAAGGGTGGGCAGGATCACATAGGACACATCCCTGGTGGTGAACAGTCACAGAGACTGGCAGGATGACATTGAGACAGTGAGTTTCCAGACGTAGCAGAGGAGAGAGAAAGGCGGAGAAACAGGAGAAGATAAGATTGGAGGGAGGAGCTTAGAGCTTAGGAGATCCTCATCTACCATGTGGACAGGCTGATGGGTGTTAGCAGAATTTTTTTTTAAAGGCTCTATTAAGAAGATGGTTATGAATTAGTAAGCTGGATGATTGGAGCTGGGTAAGAGATAGAAGGGAGAAAATTATGAAGCTATTTCAGTAACCCAGCAATGAGGAATGAATACCACACAGCTAGAAATGGGAAGTTCAGGAGTTAGTAAGGGGTGTTGGTCCAAGTTAGGAGATTGGTATGGAAGCTGAGCACACAAACACACACACACACACACACACACACACACACACGAATTCTAAAAAGACAAAAGTGGTCATGAATGCCATGGTGCAAGATATAAATAAGAATAAAGGCATATGGGGCACCTAGTTGGCTAAGTCTGCCTTCAGCTCAGGTCGTGATCCCAGGGTCCTAGGATTGAGCCCCACATCAGTCTCCTTGCTTAGCGGGGAGCTGCTTCTCCTTCTCCTGCTGCTGCTCCCTGTTGCTATCTTGTGCTTGTGCTCTCTCTTGCTATATCTCTGTCAAATAAATAAAATCTTAAAAAAAAAACCCAAAAGAATAAAGGCATATAAACTACTGGCTTTAGAGATCAGCCATTCTTGAAGGATAACTTCAAATGCAACATAGTGGGTAGAGGGCAAAAAGGCAGAGATGCAGGTGTACACAGACACCCCCCGCCCCATTCTCTCCAGTTGCTTGCTAGTGGGAGTTTCAGCTGAAGGAGCCAGCACTGAACACGCAAACACTGCTGGCAATTCCATAGCAACTCTCTTTTGCTCCATCTAGACATAATCACATTTTCCAGTCTGTGCTAGGAGGAGCCTTGTGCTACTGTTCTCATGCATCTGGGAAAGAAAGTCATTCTTTTGAAATTGGTGGGTGTTTCTCTGAGGTTATTGAACTAGCTTTTACTTCTTTTATTTTTAAATAAATCTTTTTAAAGGTGATATTGTGAAGGCATTGGGATATTTAGCAGACAATGGAAAAACCCAGGGGTTATAAGTAGAACTCAAAATAGCTTTTTCTTTTCCTGCATGGAGAATTTTAGGAGCAACAAAAACAAAAAAGCATTTTAAGCCTAGGGGGGCATCTCTTTTAGAGTTTAATTTTTGCTTAGCTTATTGAGGGCACCTGCTATAGACAAGTCATATAAGTGCACTCAATTTTCCAAGTAATGAGATCGCTCAGAAAGTGTCCATTATGGTCAAAAACTTGAGTGACAGGCATCAGATCAGTACTAAGCTGTTGACTTCAGGGGCTCTAAATCCACTTATATAATACCTTATTTATCTGAGGATAATTTATTTTGCAACTTTAGCCATCCTAGGACACATTCAGAACCTGAAATCAAGTTTAGAAATTTCTTATGTCCTAAAATAGACCGAGCAATATCCATTGCCCCTGTATTTTCCATGGGTAAACCCCTCAAGCAAATATCACTTATTGTAGATCCAGTGTTAGAAAGCTTAGATGGTAGCTTTCCAGACCATAACAAATTAGAAGCAACAAATTGCGAGGGGGAAGAGGTGTTACGGTAAACTCAGTAAGTTCATGAAGTAAAAGCTAGGAGTTTCACTTTAAGAGTGGATGAGAATAAATATAATCCTCATTTCTCCAGTCCCAGTAAATAAAATACTTGACTAACCCTGGTAAGTACTGGAACAATAATATCCCCTCCTTATCCTTATGCATATGGGTTAGTCCTTCAAAGACTCTCAGGCCTTGCCTTTGGCCTAATACTGCTGTTATGCCATCCGTTACCAACAGGATTCGTGGGACTTTAAAGTCTTTAAGTTGAACTTCAGATGCACAGCATCTAAGGAAGTCTACCATTTTACTTGCCTTGAGGTTCATAGTTTCCTATTACTAAAAGGTAAACTGAGGCACACTAAATTTATTTGGGCATACGTGGGTTGAAATGGGACACACCAAAGGTAGGAGCATTCTACCAATAGGACCTATGGGTAAAGTTTTCATAGAAAAGATGCAGATGTTTTTGTAGAGAACAAAGCAAAGAAATTATTCGATTACCTGTACCTTAAGCTGTTACTTTATTTGAGGAAGCCTAGTTAGCTATTCATGTTTGAATCTTCTTTTTTTTTTTTTTTAAGATTTTATTTATTTATTTGACAGATTGTTGACAGAGATCACAAGTAGGCGAAGAGGCAGGCGGAGAGAGAGGGGGAAGCAGGCTCCCCACTGAGCACAGAGCCCAATGTGGGGCTCGACCCCAGGACTCTGGGATCATGATCTGAGCCGAAGGCAGAGGCTTTAAACCACTGAGCCACCCAGGCACCCCAATGTTTGATTATTTTTAAGTTTTATTTTCTTAGATTCCAGTGCATTGACTTTGGCTTAAGTTTGGTTTACTGATAGAGGCTACCGAGGAATTAGAGCCTACTAGCCTCTGTCTAAGTCACTAGCAGGCAGTTGGTTGGACACTCTTTTGTGATTTTGTGATCTTTTGTGATTTTGCCACCTTTTGGAGCCCCTAAAAATCCTCTCTATAGGAGACCACCAACTTTGTAGCTATGATTCTACATTTTGTTTAAGAAGGGAAACATCAGTGTTACTAAATTGAAGGTAACATTTAACCTAATGTTTGCCATTAGTCTCTTATTTGGTTTGCCATTGAAAACAATGTAGAAATTTAAATGTTATGAAGTCTGGGATATGCTTAAAAATAATTGGAATTGGGGTGCCTGAGAGGCTCAGTTGGTTAAGCATCCAATTCTTGATCTCAGCTCTGGTCTTGATCTCAGGGTCGTGAGTTCAAGCCCTGTTTTGAGTCCAGTGTGGCACCTACTAAAAGAAACAAACAATCACAAACAAATAACAAGAGTTGAAGAAAGTGAATGGAGGTATAGGTAAGACAAGATTGGCTATGAGTTGACAATTATTGAGGATGTGTGATGAATTGTTAATTGTTGAATTAGGTAGGTTCATTATATTACTCTCCTACTCTTGTACATATTTGACACTTTTCATAATTAAAGCTTTTTTAAAAAAGCAGAGATTGTATTTAATGAAAAATAATTTAACATTTTGCTCTATATCTGATTTTACCAGGGTTAATATCCCAAGTGAAATTTGTGGCATGCTTTGCTAAAAGTTTATGGGGACGGTATTATGCATATGCTAATATAAATGAAACCATTTTCATTAAAATGATGTCCGTGTTCCATGACCCAGACATACACTCTTCGACTTGAGTCATGAGGGAACATTGAATTCCTTCTTTAAAATATTTTCCAAGTAGTGAATACTGATACATAACAAATAAAAAGATGTGCTCTATTTTAAGGAAGATTTCAAATCTGTGCCACTTTTTTTTATATACCATAATAAATATTTTTTATCACATATTGATTTTCTATGAAGTAGAACTATATTTGTACATTCTTTTGAGATCTGTGAGCTCAGAATTAAAAAAAAAAAATCAGCACTTTTTAAAAATCCCTGGTTGTTTTTTTTTTCTTAGTGTTTTTCCAAACACTAGTTGCTTTTTTGATGTTAAAGCAATACATTACAAAAGAGAACATTTTAAAGAAGGAATATGTCACCTGCAAATCTATAATCCAGAAGTAGCAAACTTTGCAATATTCCTTAACACTCCTCTGGAGGTAGGGAGGCATCAGCAGGCCACATTGTACCACAAAGGACCCCCAGACTCAACAAAGACTTGCTGTCCCCAAGATGACATGTAAGAGCTGAGCTGCAGGACTTTGAAAAGAAACAGGGCAATAAGCACTATCCTGTATGTGATACTCCTCTATGGCAGTAGGGCCCTCACGGTGCTTTGTGGTCAGAAGAGAGCACAAGACTGTTGAATAACCAGTGGGTGCTGAGCCTCAGTAATGAATGACAAGGAATTTCTCTTACTGTGCAAAAGTTTTCTTGCATATAGGAAATTCTTGCTTCACACACGTTGTCTGTTAGAGGATGACCCCATTTACTGTGGTACAGGGCAAAGGAAGAAGATAGGGATGGTGACAAGGATTCAGGAGTTCAGTTTTGTTTTTTAAATATATATATATTTATTTTATTTATTCATCTATTTGATTTAATTAATTTATTTATTTGTGTTAGTCACCATACAGTAAGTACATCATTAGTTTTTGAGGTAGTGTTCCATGATTAACTGTTTGCGTATAACACCCGGTACTCCATGCAATCCATGCCCTCCTTAATACCCATCACCAGGGTAACCCGTCTCTCCACCCCCCTCCCCTCTAAAACCCTCATTTTGTTTCCTGGAGTTCATAGTCTCTCATGGTTTGTCTCCCCCTCTGACTCCTCCTGTTCATTTTCTCCTTCCTTCTCCTAATGTCTTCCTTGCTTATTCCTTATGTTCCACAAATAAGTGACCTCAACACTCCACGCTCAGCAATAGACAGATCGTCTAAGCAGAAAATCAACAAAGAAGCAAGAGCTTTGAATGATACGCTGGACCAGATGGACCTCATCGATATATACAGAGCATCCACCCTAAAATAACAGAATACTTATTCTTCTTGAGCGCACATGGAACTTTCTTTAGAATAGACTGAATACTGGGTCACAAATCAGGTCTGAACTGATACCCAAAGATTGAGATTATTCCCTGCATATTCTCAGACCTCAGTGCTTTGAAACTGGAACTCAATAACAAGAAAAAATCTGGAAGAAATTCAAACACTTGAAAGCTAAATTAGACCATCCTGCTTAGGAATTCAGTTTTGATAATGCTGGATTTGAGGTGCCTTTAACACATCTAAGTGGGGTGTCTGGTAGGCAGTTGAAGAAGGTAAAACTTGACCTGAGTTAATGAGCAGAGGAGGGTTTTTTCCCGGCTGAGGTACAGTGTAAGTGAGGTCACAAAGGAATGGATATGAGGAACTATTAATAGAGCTTAAGGATCTATTGAAAGTTCACATTGACAAGTAAATAAAGTAGTCAGGTGTTACCAAAATATGTAAAACTCGTTATGACATGATGATCTGCAGTGGTATCATCAATGATATCATCACAAGATACACAGTGATGTATATCTTGTGATATACAGTGATGGTGTTCTTGATTTATCGTCATTTAAAAAAAATGGTAACAAAGGATGCCTTATATTCCTTAAGCAAGGAATGATAGAATGAAATTGTTGAAAAAATTTCTTATAACCTCGTCATTACCCTAAATTATTTAAATGTATTATAGAAGATATGGATAAATGGGAGGAGTAATTTTCTGGAAAAGATAAATATGGCTTGGTATTTCCTAGCAAGATAGGGTTGTCACCCAGTAGGTGTACAATTCAAATAACATTAAGTCTAAACAGAAACAGTATTCTTGCTGCCACAGCTTTAAAACAATTTACTCAGATCCCTTTTGAATCCTATCGCTCCCAGTGCAGGAGAGCTGGAGGATCTGCCACTGTTTCCTCCCCCTTCCTGTTCCTCCCCTTAATTTAGACATTATTTTCCTTTCTGAATCAAGGCTTCCATATGGTTTCTGTTTCTGTGCTCTTATATAATGAGTCGATTACCCTAAATCTTTTCATCACCACAGTCTGTACCTATAATTCAAGCTGATCTCACAAATGTATGATAAAAAGAAAACCGTAGGAACAGTATGGATGAACATTAGCTTATCTATTCCCTTTAAAACAAACTTTCTACTGATAAACTGATATCACCATCTCTGTGCATCATAAGCTACATGGGATAGTTATTCACCACTTAGATTACTATAGCGTAATCGGGCCTGTATAGTCCCACAACACGGTTAAGAATGGGAATCTAGTCACCAACTCATAGCAATGCTTTGAATTTTTCATTCAAATTACTAATTTGTGTAATGAATAAAAGTACAAATTACTTGTAATCTATTTTATAATCTATTTTTAATGTATATTACTTATATAATCTATTTGTAAACAGCCTTGTTAAAACAGTAGATAGGAAAAACCGTATCATATCTAATTCTTTGAAAATCTTTGAAAATCCCAAAATAAAACTTGGGATACTTCTCTATTCTACTTTTCCTCTTCTTGGATTCATGAGTAATGAAATCTGTAATGTAGGGTGGATTGAAAATAGCTATATTTTATATGTGTGGTTTTATATATATATATATTATGCAGCCATAAAAAAGAATGAAATCGTGACATTTGTAACAATGTGAATGGAACTAGAGAGTGTAATGCTAAGCGATATAAGAGAGATAAGTTAGAGAAAGACAAATACCATAAGATTTCATTTGTAAGTGGAACTTAAACAAAACAAATGAACAATGGGACGCCTGGGTGGCTCAGTTGGTTGGACGACTGCCTTCGGCTCAGGTCATGATCCTGGAGTCCTGGGATCGAGTCCCGCATCAGACTCGCAGCTCCATGGGGAGTCTGCTTCTCCCTCTGACCTTCTCCTCGTTCATGCTCTCTCTCACTGTCTCTCTCTCAAGTAAATAAATAAAATCTTAAAAAAAAAAACAAAACAAGGGCGCCTGGGTGGCTCAGTGGGTTGGGCCGCTGCCTTCGGCTCAGGTCATGATCTCAGGGTCCTGGGATCAAGCCCCACATCGGGCTCTCTGCTCAGCAGGGAGCCTGCTTCCCTTTCTCTCTCTCTCTGCCTGCCTCTCCGTCTACTTGTGGTCTCTCTCTGTCAAATAGATGAATAAAAAAAAAAAAAAAAAAAAAAAACAAATGAACAAAAGAATAAAAGAGAGAGGCAAACTAAGAAACAGACTCTGAAACTATAGAGAACAAACTGATGGTTACCAGAGGGGAGGTGGGAACTGGGGAATGGGTAAAATAGGCAATGGAGATTAAAGCGTACATGTACCCTGATTAGCCCCGAGTAACGTATAAAATTGTTGAATCACATATTGTATACATGAAACTAATATAACACTGTATGTTAACTAACTGGATTAAAATTTAAAATTTAATAGAAAAAGATAAGAAAAAATAGCTATAGTTCAGATTATGATCATAAAAAGTACCTGAGAAATAAATCTATAGCTTAGAAATATAGGAGCTTTGAAAATGTAACTACTGTAGTCAATTTTATGTACATATTACATAGAACTATATAATTATCTTCTTATATGTTTTTAGTACCAAATTATACTGTTTGACATAAGTGGATAATAGACTATTCTCGTTAGAACTTCATATTCCTATATAGTGTATACTGTCAGAAACACAGTAAATTATTAGCCAAGGAAAAATTACTTGCATGTTTGTTAGATGATTTTAGCTAGTTCAGTTAAAAGTACATTTTATGAAAGTAGTAGAACATACACGTTAGGAAAATAATAGAAAAATCTTTTTTTCCCCCCCACGGAATCCCTGCCTAACAAAGCAGACCATAATTATTCTAAAGATTTACTATCCATTAAATGATTAAATAACCAATGACGGGGCATTTTGAGACACAATATTTTATTCTAGAGTTGAGTGGGGAAGGAACATATTTCGAGCATCTGACACACATCCACCCACAAATCATGATAATGTTGCTATTTCTGAAGGATGAAATCTTTAAAATTAGAAGACAATTTGAAAGGATTTGTTTAAATTTCTGTTGGAGTGGGGGAAGAAAATGTAAGAGGAAACAATTTCTTACAAAATTAAAATCATGCTTGACACGGGATCCAGGAACCCCACTCCCAGGTAATTACTCCAGAGAAATTAAAACCAGTGTTCCCACAAACACCTGTGTGAAGATGTTTTTAACAGTTTCATTGACAGTCAGGAAATTGGAAGCGACCTGAATATCTTCAGCTGGTCCGTGGATAAGCCAATGTCATACAGCTCTACAGGGAAACACTACGGGACCATAAAAATGATGGAACTGTTGTTGTTAGCAACACCATGGATGAATCTTAAGTATGTTTTATTATGTGAATGAAGCCCGACTGAAGAAGCTGCATATTTTATGATTCTACTTGTTTGACATTCTGGGAAAAGTATAGGGATGGAGAATAGATCAGTGGGTGCCAGGGTTGGGGGAAGGGATGGTGGTTGAATAAAATGGGTGCACAAGGAAATTCTTAAGGAGATGGAAGTGTCCTTCATACCACCTGTATGGGGGATAAATGACTCCATGCATTTTTCAAAGTCCGTAGAAATGTGTATCACAAACGTGAACAGCAGTGTAAGCAAATACATTTTTGTTGTTGTTGTTGTTGTTGTTGTTGTTGTTTTGTTTTGTTTTTATTTTTTTTTTTTAGCAAATACATTTTTGAAAAGACAATCAGGATGCCAAGGGATCCCAGGATGGAATACAGACGGACAAAAAAATCTTAACTTTTTTGCAAATGTATGACTTAACCTTACTGAAGGTAGTGAGGAAAAAAGTAGTTTACCTAAATAACTCTTAAAAACTCTGTTTTGATTGGATACAGTAAAGCCAGAAACAAGAAGGACTATGCATGAACATTATATTCAGTTGGCAAATTTGTTTTTATAACTTTATTTAAAAAGATTTTGTTTGAGAGAGTGCATGAGCAGTGGGGAGGGGCAGAGCGAGACGGAGAAGCTGACTCCCCGTTGAGCAGGGAGCCTAATGCAAGCCTGGATCCCGGAACCCTGAGATCATGACCTGAGCTGAAGGCAGATTTTAACTGACTGAGCCACCCAGGCGCCCTGCAAATTTGTTTTTCATTGGAGTACCTATTAGCGATTCTGAAATTACTTTATATGCATTATGTATATATGTAAATTACAGATAATGAGAGCCAAGTGTATTGCTGTCAGAGAAATAAGTTACAAATGGGTAAAAGGGGCATATGTCTCTTCAATAACCTGCTTTCATTTTTTTTTTTTTTTTTTGGTATATATATCCAGAAGGGAGATTACTAGATAGCAAGGTAGTTCTATTTTTATTTTTCTGAGGAACCTCCGTATTGTTCTTCATTGTGGCTGAATATGCCAGCCTTGCAGAAGGGTTCCTGTTTCTCCACATCCTTACTAACCCTTGCTGTCTCTTGTGGTCTTGATGACCGCCATTCTCGTAGGTATGAGAGGATATCTCGTGGTTTTGATTTGAAGTTTCCTGATGATTAGTCGTGTTGAGCACCTTTTCATGTACCTGTTGGTCATTTGGATATCTTTGGGGAAAATGTCTGTTTAGTTCCTCTGCCCATTTTTAAATTAGATTTTTAAAATTGAACCGTAATACAGATGTCTGAGAATAAACATAGCTTCTTTTCCCTGCTGATACATCACTGCTTCACTGATTCTTACTGTTCTCTAAAATTATTCCTTGTACATCCACATCTGGGAAATTTTTGGTCTCATTTTCTTTGAAATTTTGTCTTTATTTGTACCTGCCATAATGGTTTTGATGCCCCAAAGGCCACCTGAAAACACTGGAATGTTTTGAAGTTTAAATTAAAGGAACTACCAGTTAGCTATTAAGCCTCCTAAGTAGTCCAGACTCAGTTTCCCCATGTCTGACACTGATACAGTAATTCCACAATGGTCCTACTTCATTTTGTTTGTGCAGAGATGAGTAAAGATTTGGCAAATGTAAAAGACTCTATCTCTGTACTTTTTATTATATTTAGTGATACAGCTGTGACAGTAACAATCCTCACATTTAATCATCATTATTTCCTCTAGTTCCCAGCTGTTCACCCGGCTGAGAACAGTTGAAATAAAAATGAGTGTTACAAGCTCATCTTGGGCTTCATAATCTGCTGCTATCTATCTACCCCATCCAGGATATCATTTTTTAAAACTCTTGATTCAAAAAAGGGTGCTACAGCAATAGATATGAATACTTAGTGAATGTTATTTTAACTAGCATTTCACTATCCCCAGAGAAGCTTTTCTGAAGTATCAGACAGTCAAACTGTGATCAGAATCCCTATTTTTCTTCTCCTAGTATTTCATTTGATTCAGGTGATAATGAAAAAGGTAAAGAAATCACCCAATGAAAAATGGAATAAAAATGAAATAAGTTATATCATTTCTTTTTAGGACTATAGATCTATGTGATATCTTATACAGTATAGCGGTGAAACACTGAGTAGTAAAACAGACTGCATATAGTGCTATGAGTGGGTAATTGCCAAAATTCTAGCTAATATCCACAGCAGAGAGGAACAATAAATTTTTTTTAATTTTTAAATTTTTTATGAACATATAATGTATTTTTATCCCCAGGGGTACAGGTCTGTGAATGGTCAGGTTTACACACGTCAGAGCACTCACCATAGCACATACCCTCCCCAATGTCCATAACCCCCCTCCTTTCCTGACCCCCGCTCCTCACAGCAACCCTCAGTTTGTTTTGTGAGATTAAGAGTCACTAATGGTTTGTCTCCCTCCCAATCCCATCTTGTTTCATTTATTCTTTTCCTACCCTTTTAATCCCCCCGCCATGTTGCATTTCCACTTCCGGAACAATAAAATTTAATGAATCATGCTCCTTTTTATAATTCTTTCCAGTACTAGTTTCCATATCCTAAGTAAGAAAAACCTATTTTGATTATATGTTCCTGTTCCTTTAATTATATGTTCCTTTTATGTGAGTTTTCTCCTGACATGAACTGTGAGGTCAATTGCAAATGTACTTCTTTTTTTCTTTTCTTTCTTTTAAAGATTTATTTATTTTAAAGAAAGAGAAACTGCAAGTGCATGAGTGAAAGGAGGGGCAGAGGGAGAGGGAGAGAACCTCAAGCAGACTCCCTGCTGAGCTCAGTGCCAGACCTGGGGCTCAGTGCCAGGACCCTGAGATCATGACCTGAGCTGAAATCAGGAGTCAGGAGTCGGTTGCTCAACCAACTGAGCCACAAGGTGCCCCACAAATACCTTTCTATTAACTAACAGGCATTTATAATTAAAGAAGTCAGAACAGTTTGTTATTTTAAGTATATAGCTAACTTTGAAATGGAAATATAACCAGGACCTTCATTATTTAAATTATATATATATATATATAAACATATATATATATATATACTTTCAGCATTCTAGGATATATATATATATATATATATATATATATATATATATA
>NC_081559.1:166204440-166237655 GCF_022355385.1 Mustela nigripes
CAGGCAGAGAGAGAGGAGGAGGCAGGCTCCCTGCTGAGCATAGAGCCAGATGCGGGGCTCGATCTCAGCACTCTGGGATCATGACCTGAGCTGAAGGCAGAGGCTTTAACCCACTGAGCCACCCGAAAGTATATTTTTTTTTTTTTTTTTTAAAGATTTTATTTATTTATTTATTTGACAGAGAGAGAGAGATCACAAGTAGGCGGAGAGTCAGGCAGAGAGAGAGAGAGAGAAGCAGGCTCCCGCTGAGCAAAGAGCCCGATGCGGGGCTCGATCCCAGGACCCTGAGATCATGACCTGAGCCGAAGGCAGCGGCTTAATCCACTGAGCCACCCAGGCGCCCCGAAAGTATATTTTTTTTAACAAGAACTAATTCAGGCTTTTTCTTTTCTTTTTAATTATTTTTCTTTTTTCAGACTTTTAATTATTTTTCCTTTTTCAGACTTTGAATTTACTTTGAAAGTAAAATATCAGTCAGCCATTTACAAAGTACCTAATAATATACTAGACACTGTCCAGATAGTTCCATGTTACTTCATAAATCTTTACAAAAGGCCTGTGAGGCTATCATTACTTCCATTTTACTTTTGAGGGAAAATTAGTATCAGGCTTGTGAAGGCCTTTGCTCAAGATCACGCATGAGGGCATAGAGTCAGGGATGACATGCAGATTTGTCTAGATACCAGAACCCCCAATTTTTCCACTGTGTCAACATGTGTTTCTCATGTCACTTATAGCCTCTTTGGCCCAAGAAGCATGTGCAACCAGCAGCAACAATGGTCTTTCTATAGAATAGAATCTCTCCGAATCTCTAGTATGTTATGAGATTTCTAGGCCTCATAGAAATTGCAGCATACTTTATTAACACAGACACTAGGGATGTAGAGCATTGTATTTCCCCGTGTATTAGATGCACCTCCCAACTTCAGTGACTAGAGACATAGGGCTTTATTTCCTTCATACATAGTTTCCTAGCTACATCTTATTGTAGAATTAGAGATACTTCATGCTCTTCATGAATCTCCTGTGCAAAGCAGAGAGTAAATACGTACCTCACAGGATATTTGTGAAAATTACATGAGATGACCTATATAAAAGACTTAGAACAGTACCTGCACATAGAAAGCACTCAGTAGATAATATCTGTTATTATTCTGTCAGAAGTTCTTAATTGCCTATTACTTTGGTTTATTACTCACTGTATTACCCTGTGTTGGAATTCCTATACCCTAATTATCTAAACTGCTATATATCACAGAGAGTACTGCCACTTGTCATCCTTTTTCTTCACAGATTTTATTTCTCCCTCATTTGCCTGATGCTAAATGAATTAGAGATTATTTTATTTAACAAGCATTTTTGTAAGTGTTGACTATATACCAGAAACTATGCTAATAAGCATTTAAAAAATTTTTTTTATTTTTTATAAACATATATTTTTATCCCCAGGGGTACAGGTCTGTGAATCGCCAGGTTTACACACTTCACAGCACTCACCAAAGCACATGCCCTCCCCAATGTCCATAACCCCACCCCCCTTCTCCCCACCCCCCTCCCCCCAGCAACCCTCAGTTTGGTTTGTGAGATTAAGAGTCACTTATGGTTTGTCTATGCTAATAAGCATTTTACAAATGGTAAATTTGTAGGTGATACTCAGAAGACTCTATGGGAAAGAGTCTCAGCCAATATTTGTTCCGGGGGTCCGTCACAATAAGCATTATGCCACAGAGGGCCCTATGATAGGAATTCGGTCTTACACAATTGGGAGGGGAGCTGGAGACAGGAAGTTCCAGAAGAAGAAATGTAAGATCAGGGAAGTCACCTGCCAGTCAGTCTGAGAAGCCAGGTAGCCGCTGAGTGACAACATGAAGCGGAGCTGATTGGGAGGTCTGTGTGACGCTGGGACCTCTTTGTAGCTTCCATCTCTGTGCGTCTTTAGTCAGGTGCCTGCTGACAGACCTGAGCCTGTCATTGGACAGCAGCATTCCAAGTAAGGAGGAATTTCAGGGTAGGGGGTGAGGAAAAGCCAGGACAGGCCGGAGCCCACACATCTCTGTGTCTGTCCATCCTCACATCTAACCACAGAGACTTCCAGAGATGGCCATTGCTTCCCCTCCACTCTTCATCTCTGGCAAATTTCTCATTCGACCCGCGTGATCAGAACCCTACAAGGATGTAACGTAATTCCTGCGTCAGCCAGGTTGATAAAGCACAATCCAGCATATAGGAAGGTGCTGTGACTATCCTTGTTTGACAAATAAGGAAATGGGGGCACAAAGAAATCAAGTCAAGTTGCACTCCTCGCTCCGCTAGTGAGTGGCAGAATTGGGTTTGGTTCCAGGCCGTCTGAGTCTGATTCCAGATTGCAAGCTCTTGACTCCTGTGCTTTGCTCCCTGGGCAACAAAA
This sequence comes from Mustela nigripes, assembly GCF_022355385.1. Lineage (NCBI taxonomy): Eukaryota > Metazoa > Chordata > Mammalia > Carnivora > Mustelidae > Mustela > Mustela nigripes. Next base: position 166,206,848 of record NC_081559.1, read on the forward strand.
TCGGGTTCTATACAAAATCTCAACGGTTTTTTTTTTTTTTTTTCCTGTGTTTCAGGTCTCTTTGTTTCTGGCTAATCAAGAAAATTCATCACCAGGCAGCTATATAAAGGAATGGTGTGTGTTCATTCTGTTCTGTTTTCATCAATGCCCCTAACACTTTAGTTTTTCTCACAAATAATTTGTATTTTGCCCTTTCAAAATTCACTTTTTTCTGAATCAGTTCTTGATTATTAACCTTCGAGCTATTTTGATTTTTTTAACTCTATCTTTTAGCAGCTGCGTATTTGAACTGTTTTAGTTATCTTTTGGATTTATGTTCTTGTGTATACCCTTACATAGTTTGTGTTCCATATTCCTGAGCTTACTGCGACATCCTTAAATCTGGGACATTGCCTGCTTTCCTTTGTATCATCACCAAAGTGTGAATAGTAGTTACTCAGAAGTACTTTTTATTAAATGCTACATATCCCTGTTGTAAGTAAAGGAAATTTCATCTGAATGACTGGAAATCCTGTTCATACTGAATAAAACTACTTTCTACACATGTATGACAAAGTTATCAAGTTAACTCCCACTGGGTTTTATTCTGGTTTTATGGCTGTCCTCCTAAAAATACCCTCAAAAGAAAATAAAATAGAATGAGCAATTTTGGACTAAAAGAATACCAGTATTTATCCCGTCGTTACAAAAATGTTCCTTTCAAATCAGTTTTCTCTTTTTCTGAGTATTAAAATATTCACAATAATATTTTGAAACTTTTATTTTCAAAATTAACACAAATTGGTCTTGTATTGTGATTTTACAGCTAGAGTTGACAGATGAATTTCGTGATTAAAATACTGACTCTCCCATTTTGGATTAGGAAAATGAGTAAGATTTAAATTGTTGTGTTAGAAAATGAAATGTCTATAATAAAATATCTCCATGACAAAGTTCCCCTCTGTATCACTCTTAGAGACAGAATATCTCATTTTATTATGTAAATAAAGCATGCTTAAACTTACCATGATCCTGTTGAATGGATTTATGACAGATAGATACAAGTAGGTATATATTTTGGAGGATTAAGTGATCCTTTTTACTTCTTAATTTAATTGCTTAGTAGCTACTTCGCAAACATTTCAGTGTGTTAGCATGTACGGTGAAAGTAAATTTAAGGAAATAAAAAGCTAAAGGCAGATGGAAAGGCAGACATATAAATATATTTTTACTTAAATCTATCTAGCAAATGAGAAATTTTATGATTCTGTTCTTGTCACTGAAAATGGGAAAAAAACCATTCACTATAATAAAAATGAAAGCTAACTAGAAATAACTCCTCTGCTCTTCCTATGTACTTAGAACTATGACTTAACCAAATGAATTAAAGATGGATTATTTGAAGGGGAAGGCATTTTTTCTCTTTCTGTCCAAAATAATTCCTTGGAGTGAGGTAAGTTTCTCTCATAAGAGATAGTAATGATAATAAAACAATTAACACGAAACAACATTTACCAGATGCTTTCTTGTGCCCAGCCGTATGCTTACCACTCATGATTACACAATAAGGTAGTTACTGTTCTTATTTCATCTTACACGTAAAGTGATTTAGGTTTCCAGAGGGTAATAGTACTTGGCCAGAGAATGACAAAGCAGGGATTTGAGTTTCAGTGGCTGATTTCTGAGTTCAAAGTTTAAACCATACTGTTGTCCTGGTAGTATGGTAACCAAGATGTAGCAGATTGCAAAAGTGGCCAAATCCTTCACTTCTTCCTATATCCATGCCCTGCATGAGGTGACTTTTAAGCTTCTCACATCAAGAAGTGAAGATTCCTCTTCCCTTGATTCTAAGAGGACCTTGTGACTTGTTTCAGTCGGTAGAACCCAAAGAAGTGATTTGGTTGGAGGTCAGTGGATAAGCTATGAGAGCCTTCACGTGCTTCCACTCTTGGAACTCTACCTGGATGCCATGCTAACCTGCTGGAGTGTGAGAGCATATGGTCTAGACTTGCTTCAGCACAGTTGTCTCAGCCACAGGCATAGGGATGTGAGAGATTACAAAAGAGATCAGCAAAACCATCTTGCACCTGAGAGCTGATGAGGAGGGAAGACACTGAGGAGGAATGTGACTCACATTAATATCAGTTCTTTGTTGGTGAGACAAAAAGAGACCAGCCAAAATCATTTAATAAATCATTTATTAAAATTAACAGAATCACGAGTTAATTAAGTGGTCATTTTTAGCCACTATATTTCACAATGGTTTTACAGCAATAGCTAACTGATACACTAAAAGCGTTCTTTAAATGGAACAAAAAAAATTAATAAACACCATATTAAAGAACTCTATCCTATATATTCATATACAGTGAACTCTAAAAGACATGCAGCATATTCTGAAATCAGTCCCCCATTCCTCCTAAGGAAGTAGGAAGCATCTACAGTTTGTACAGTTAGAGCATACTTGGGATTTTCTTCCCTATATCTTACACCCATCTCATCTTGTCTCAGATTCTGCTTGCCATACTGCTTGCTTTTATACGTGTGTGAGTACTTAGTACTACAGGAATACCTATTGCTTCTGGCTTGCTAATGTAACTGCTGAGTTTATTCAGAAACATGTAAATTAGAAGTTTGCTTAATAGAATTTGACTTAGTTTTCAGCCAAAAATATAAGCTGTGATATTTATTTCTGGCTTGCTTATTCATATAGATCAAACTGCATTTTTAAAAGTACCAGATGATGTCAGAACAAAACCTGCACATGGATGTTCATAGAAGTTTTATTCATAATTGCCAAACTCTTGGAAGCAACCAAGATGCCCTTCAGTAGTTGAATGGATAAATGAACAGTGGTACATCCAGATCATAGAGTAATTGTTCAGCACTAAAAAGAAATAAGCTGTCAAGCCATGGAAGGCCATGGAGGAAACTTAGATGGATATCACTAAGTGAAAGAAGCCAGTCTGAAAAGGCCACATGCTGTGTGATTCTATGACACTGTGGAAAAAACCAAAACTATGAAGACAGTAAAAATTCAGTGGTTGCTAGAGGCTAAGTGTGGATGGGCTGAGCATGGAGGATTTTTAGGGCAATGAAACTATTCTGTATGATACTGTTAGTGGTGGATAGATGCTATTATACATTTGTCTAAACACATAGAATGTATAAGGCCAAGAGCAAGCCCTCATGTCACCTGTGAACTTTGGGTAATAGTGAGGTGCCCTTGTAGGTTCATCAGCTGTAACGAATGTACCGCTCTGGTGGGGGATGTGGCTGGTAGGGGAGACTGTGCATTTATGAGGTGAGAGGATATATGGACACTGTATTTTCTGCTCAGTTTTGCTATGGATCTGAAACTGCTTCAAAAAATAGTGGGTTAAACAAAGTTCTCTGAAGAGCATGGTTTATATAATGAACTATATTCTTCCCTTTCTGTGTGGAACATTTCAGAATTTTTCAAGTCTATTGATATGATACATGTACACATCTGTGACATGACGAGGTTGTGAGTCTCTGAGGTAAACTTGGGCAGTGTAATTCATTGTCAATGCAGTAACACTGGGATTTGTCTAAAAGGCGAGCGATTTCTTCTTTGAATCCTGAATAATTGATGCTAGGGGCATGGGGCATGAAAACTGAGCGTGCATTACTTATCAGTTTTCAGTACCCGGCTTATTAGAACTACTGTTTGATTACTGCCCACTGAAAATCAATATAACATGAAAGGTGTCCATTTTAATGAGCAGAGAGACTACTGTGAGAAATAAGAAAGATGGATCAAAGAATTTCTTAATCTGAAGGGGCATTGGAGGTCATCTGCTAATTGAACACCTTCCTTTTATAAACGTTGGCACTGAAACTCCCAAAAGTTAAATGATTACATAGTTAGTGATTCAGCCACTACCACTGTTTACTTCATTTTACAGCCTTTTATCAGTGTAAAGTTTGCAAAGCACATTGTGGTGAAGAAAGGAATATGGCGGAGCAACTGTGCCTGTGTAATTTGGGGAATAGGTTTGGCTCAGAAATGGCTAGTGCTGACCCTGAACGTTTTCAGTTTTGAGATCACACCAATTAAATTTACTCATGGGCAAAGGGTTTATTTTGGCCTTCTGGACAAAGTTTTGCTCACCCTCAACTCAACTCAACTCAAGCACGACTGTTTGGGAAGCCTTCACTAATGTCCCAGGAGCTGTTGGCAGTGTCCCCACAGTTATAATCATGGTTCCTAACCCAGAAGTGGTTTTACCTCTCAGGGGGCATATGTATGGAGACAATTTTTTTTTTTTTTTTAACAGAACTTGAAGCTGCTACTAATACCTAGTGGGTTGAGATCAGTGATGCTACTGAATGTCCTGCTACTGATGCTACTGAATGCACAGGACAGCCCCTCTACATGGAAGAATTACCTGGCTAAAATGTCAACAGTATTGCTCTTGAGAAACCCTGAATTGCAACATTGTCTTAGGTGCTTGCCAAAACCAGAGGTGGTTCTTTTCTGTAGGTTACACTAAACTTTTAGTCCTCTTACTATAAGCAATGAGATGGACATTTCAGGATATCAAGAGATATACATTAATTCATTGGTTTCCTTTTTACCACCCTTGCAATTTTTTAAATCCAAAAGTATATTCAGCCATATGCAGATAGGACTCATGTTAGTATCAGTTCTTTATTGGTGAGATTTCTTTTCTTCCTCTTCCTCTTTCTCCTCCTGTTTCTGTTTCTCCTCCTCCTGTTCTTCTCCCTTCTCTTCTGGGTCCCCTGATCTGGAAGGTTTTGGATACAACAGGGTTTTACTCACTGCTTCAAGGAAGGAGAGTAGGAGATAGTTGTGTTCATTTATCTTCTCTCTTTACGTAGAATGTAGAGCTCTGAGCAGAACACACTACTACGTCAATGGTGGCAGTTCAGTGGGCAGGTCTTTTTCTGTTCTTGAATGATAATTTTATGTATTTTTTTAAAAGATTTTATTTATTTATTTGACAGACAGAGATCACAAGTAGGCAGAGAGCGAGAAGGAAGCAGGCTCCCTGCTGAGCAGAGAGCCAGACGTGGGGCTGGATCCCAGGTCCCTGGGATCATGACCTGAGCTGAAGGCAGAGGCTTTAACTCACTGAGCCACCCAGGCACCCCTTAAATTACAATTTTAATCCAGCAAATTAATTTTACATATTTTTCAGATTCTGCTGCTCTCTGGGTAGGATGCACACAGGTAGCAGTATGACTTGTTTGAGGAAAACGGGCAGGAGTGGCAATAGGATATTCCCATTAGCTTTCCAGAAAAAAGACCATTTATTCTGTGGTCAGATGTTTTTGCAGGATGATAGGCAGAGTAGGAAGGTAAAGTTGATCCACCAATGGGGATTTAACCAAGGGATCATACAGGAAAAGAATCATCACTGGGATGGTATTTATTGTGTAATATTTTATTTCCTCCTCTAGACTGTGAACCTCTTGAGCTTTTCTCTCCAGTGCCTGGTGTGCTTCAATATAGAATAATGCTATACTATGACTAGACATGAGTGATCATATCACTTTCCCCCATGATTATTAGCTTTTCCAGAATCACTTCTGGGAGTCAGTTTTGCAAAAGCAGAGAAATTGGTAGCATCACTGGGCTTTTGTCAAAAAAAAGTTTGCGTTTATGCTTGGTTTTCTTTTCTCTCTTTTTTTTTTTTTCTTTTTTGGGGTATATAGCTACTTTTTCTTATCTTTAACAAGAATTTGTCTTGTTTATAACAATTTTTGGGAAATGATTATACAGTTTGGCCTGGGGAGGAATAATTAAAATTGAGAAAACAAGAAAAAATAATTAAAATTGAGAAAACAAATTCTTTCCAAGGAAATTAAATTTGTTTCATCTTCTATAAGAACTACTTGACTTTTAATGTACTTGGTACCCAAAGCCAATGGAATTGTGAAACTCAGAATTTACAGCACTTAGGGAGTAACTTTAAGTAGAGCTCAAAGGAATTACATTCATGAAAATTAATTCACAACTTCTAGAAAATATTTAAGAATATTTGTGATTCACTCACTAGCTTTATATAGTAGGATGATATAGTTGCACTGTATGAAAGGTTTAGTTACAGTTGGGCTTAATGATAGAATTAGATAAGGTTTCTTAGAATTTATAAAATAACTGAGTATGGTTTTTAAAATGAGTGAATTAGATTTTTTAAAAATATACTTCCTAATCCTACTCCTTTCTTAAAGAGTCTTCTTTTTTCTTTTTTTATTATTTAAAACAAAATTTTTATTAACATATAATGTATTATTTGTCCCAGGGATACAGGTCTGTGAATCGTCAGGCTTACACATTTCACAGCACATACCGTAGCACATGCCCTCCCCAATGTCCATAACACAACCACCGTCTCCCTACCCTATCCCCCCAACCCTCAGTTTGTTTTGTGAGATTAAGAGTCTTTAAAGAGTCTTCTTATGAATGTTTTGCCTCAGAGAGTATATGGGGAGGTCTCATCTCACTCAGCAGCAAAGTGAAGAATTTCTTCTTTGATTTATTGGAATTGTTTTTTTTAATGCCTACAGGAGATACACACATGTTTGTGCATGTGTGTGATCTTTTTAAAAACTACTGATAAAATATCAACCCAAAACGTGATGATGAATATATAATTTCCTATTATTATAGTAACAATCTAAGGTCTAGATGGCTGAAAAAGTTTTGAGTTGGCGTTTATGCTTGGTTTTCTTTTCTTTTCTTTTTTTTTTTCTTTTAAAGATGTATTTGTCAGAGAGAGAGAGTGCGCATTAGTAGGGGGAAAGGCAGAGGCAGAGGGAGAAGCAGGCTCCTTGCCGAGCAAGGAGCCTAATATGGGACCCAATCCTGGGACCCTGGGATCATGACCTGAGCCGAGGGCAGATGCTTAACCAGCTTAAGCCACCCAGGTGTCCCTTATTTATTTCTAGAAGGAGAAAAATTAATACAAAATAATTTTTTACTGAATTACGGTTTTGGTAATCTGTAAACATCTTTCTAGCTTTGATACTTCATTTGTCAATGAAGAGAACTTGCCTGAAAAGAGAACTAAATTAATGTAGCTTGAAAGTTAAAAATCGTGTTACTTTCTTGCTTTCCTAATTAACTTCAATGACTATTAAGTCTCTTTTGTATGTGGAGTTGCCTCTTTCCTAACGGCACGTGGGAGAAGAATGAGGCACAAACTAGTCAGCTCTAAGAGAGCGGGAGCAGGGGACACCGCTTGAAGGACTATCTCCCTCAACAACTCCTCAATCCCGTATTTATTAGATACGAGAGAACAAAGGAGAAGAAAAGCTTATACATTAGCCGTATGTCTAGTAGGTAAACAAGAAGGAATGTGAGTCATATGAGGTAAATGATGGAAATAAGAAGAGGAGTAGGGTATGCCTGGTGGACCAGCATGAGATGCGTAGTTGTGCAAATGCCCTTAAAGGGATTCCTGTAACAGGAGGCTTTCTCTGCTGTAGGGGAGACAAACAAAAAGGGAAGCATGGCAGCCTTCCACCCGGAGCCGGCTGGCGTTCCCTGCTGCTCCGCTTCCAGGGATGTGTATCATCCCCTCCACCACTAGAGGCCTGCTGCTAGTACAGGTTTTTCTCAAGGTCATCTTTAAGTATGCTTCTGTGACCAGTACAACTCCTCATTAGTTAAAGTTACAGTTTAAGCAGTGTATTATTCTGAGGGACAGTTACGTGGAGTTGTGGTAGATACTGGCTATTAGTGACATCCTTAGAAGAAAGGTGCGACTCATCATTCAATACATCAGTTCATTAGCATAAAATCAATCCAGAATCTTCTTTCAAAAAGAGCTCGGAGCTTTGCAAAAGGGCCTTAGCCTCCTTGAACACTGAATTTATTTCGGTTTCAAGGTAATTCCTGCAAATGGGTGCTGAGCCAAATAAGGATGCCCCTGTGTATAGACAAAGCAAAAAGGTAGTAAGAGCCTCTGACTTCACAACCTAAGCTGTGGATGAACTAATGTAGGGTGAGGCCTGAAAAATAGTAAATCATTATATGGATGACTGGTGTAAGCGAAAGAAGAGTGGTGGAATGTGTCTAACAACCGCCTCTGAAGTGAATGTCTCAGAGAAAACAGCAGTGCTTTCTAATGACTCTGCTTTGTACTAAACTCTAAGCTTCTCAGGATGTGTCTATTTCTGTTGCATCTGTGGCCTCCAGAAATGATTGATTATATGTGTGTTCTAAAAATGGCTCATTTGGGGGTGCCTGGGTGCCTCAGTGGGTGAAGCCTCTGCCTTCAGCTCCGTCATGATCCCAGGGTCCTGGGATGGAGCCCCAGATCGGGCTCTCTGCTCAGCGGGGACCCTGCTCCCTCCCCACCCCGCCCCACCCACTTCTGCCTGCCTCTCTGCCTGCTTGTGATCTCTGTCAAATAAATAAATAAAATCTTTTTTAAAAAAATAAAAGGTTCATTTTTTCAGAAATACTTACTCTTCTTCACTCATTTATTCATTGAATAAATTGTTACTGAGCATCTATCTACCAGGTATTAAATACTAAGTTAGGTGTGGAGATTATGGTAGTAGATAAGACCTACACTGTTTCTGCCCTTACACAATTAATTGCAAAAATGAGTGTTTAATTATATTTCAGAGGAAGGAAAAGTATCTTACAAGATGGGAATGATAGATAGAAATATGAACTAATGTACAGAAGAGAGATTTCTCTGTGAAAATGGTACTTAAGCTGAAACCTCCATGTGGGCCAGCTTCCTGCATTGGGGACCTGCTGATGTCATCAGCGATGATACAGAGGGAAGGCAGGCTCATGGGTAGCACTTAAGACCGGGTTAGACATGGACACTTTTATCCAGTGGATTCCCATTATGTACTGTACTGTGAAGGCTCAGAAGTGTGAAGGACATACCTGGCTCATTCAAGAAGCTCTTGGTGTCATAAGGGAGATATATAAATGATGCTTTTCTCCCCATACACAATTTCTTTCTTTTTTTTTTTTTTTTTTAAGATTTTTTTTTTTTTTTTGACAGGGATCAAAAGTAGGCGGAGAGGCGGGGGGGGGGGGGGGGGGGGGAAGCAGGCTCCCTGTGGACCAGAGAGCCTGATGCGGGCCTCGATCCCAGGACCCTGGGATCATGACCTGAGCCAAAGGCAGAGACTCAACCCATTGAACCACCCAGGTGCCTATAATTTCTGCAGGAGAGGTTTCCTTACCCTACACTTCATCTCCTGTTTCTAATGCAGTAGATTTGTACTGAGTAGTAAATATATGTTGGTTGCATATAATTATAAATATTCATATGCAATAGTAAGGCTTTCCTTATGCAAGGTCCTTGATTTCTGTACAACACTTTAAATCTTAAGAACTCTGGCCTTTTAGCATCCAGAGAATTAAGGTTTTGGGCTACTTTGCCTTTGATCCTTTATGATTAAAATATATTTTTTAGATACAGTGACACCCAAGGGGCCTCTTCCATGTTCAGGACTGTGAAAGTGCTAGACTATAAAAGACATTGAGCATACAACATATTAACAGTAGCATCATAGGAAGTGAACACTTAGAGGACCTATTCAAGGTTAGGACCTATTCAAGACTGCTACTCACTGGCTTTGTGATGTTTTAAATTTCTTACCCTCAAGTTTCGCAGCGATAAAATGGAGAGAAACATAGAACCTACTTCACAGGATTATTATGTGGATGGAATGTGAAAATGCCTATAAAGGTTTATTTTTTTTTAAATGATCTTATTTATTTATTTTAGGGGGGGAGGGAAAGAGAGTGTCAGCGGGTGGGGAGGGTCAAAGGGGAGGGAGGGGAAGGGGGGAAACATCCCAAGCAGGCTCCGTGCTGAGATGGAGCCCGGATCCAGGACCCTGAAATCATGGCCTGAGTGAAACCAAGAGCCAGACGCTCAATCAACTGAGCCACCCAGCCTCCCCCCAATAAAGTTGTTATTATATTTCCAATACATATTAATATTGGACACTTAAAATGTTATTTTTTATTATTTTTGTTATTAAGTAATTCTCACAATTCTTGTGAAATGCTGGTAGTTTTAACATTTGAACCTAGGTTTTTTTCTGACAACTTTCACTTTTGACTGTATCAGGCTGCCCCAGGTTTTTTGTGTCTCTCAGGAAATTTCCTTAGCCATATCTGGTAGCATAACGATCAATCCTCAGAATCCCAATAGGCAGCCTATCCTTCAAATGCGGGGATGGGGAAAATTGGCCCTGAGACTAAAAGCGAGCTACATCTCCTGTCTCAGACCAAGCTGTGAATATGAATGCTTTTTAAGGTCCAACCTTGGAAACAATCACCAGACATCTTTAAAACTGTCACCGTACATAACAGTGTACAGCTTTTAACCTCCAGAACCAAACAGATCTTTGGACTGTAAGCAATTCCTACATAAATATTTTTATCAATTTCCATAACCTAATTTATTTTGGCACAGAAAATTCCTGAACAAATATAATCATTTTTCAAGGTGAAGTACACAGGGAGTCAGGAGCATTTAGACCCAAAACTGTGACCTGAAATAGAATTATGTTAATGATCAAGTCAGGCAATGTGCACCTCTATTTTTCTTTTAAAGATTTTATTTATTTATTTGACAGAGATTACAAGTAGACAGAGAGGCAGGCAGAGAAAGGAAGGGAAGCAGGATCCCCGCCGATGCAGGGCTCTATCCCAGGACCCTGGGACCATGACCTGAGCCAAAGGCAGAGGCTTTAACCCACTGAGCCACCCAGGTGCCCCGCACCTCTATTTTTCTTGATTAACTGAGGGGACCGAACTGTGATTCTTAAATGTATTTGGGATAATTTCTCTTCTGGTGTTTTTCTATATTTTGCAAAGGCTTTATAATTGATATATATTATTTATGTAATCAGATGAAACATTTAACTTTAAAAAAGATGTATATTTCATTGCAGGATAATGATGTATATATTTCTTCCATAATCCTATTTGGTCTTATTGTCCTATAAAGAGAACACTCATGCTTAACATATTATAGAAATTCAGTGATAGATGTTAACTTGCTATTCTAAAAGCTATTCTTGATAAATACCATATGAATTTCCATTGGTTGCCAGGGCATCCATTTGGTTGTCTGTAACTGACTTAGAACATTTTTTGACACAGTTTTGACAAACAACTCAAGAGAAATTTGTTTTAGACAAGGCTTAGCTTTGCTTTCACTTAAGGCTTTTAAAAATGGGAGAGCCTAGGTGCCTCAGTTGGTTAAGCCACTACCTTTGGCTCAGGTCATATTCCTGGAGTCCTGGGATCCTGTCCCATATCGGGTTTCCCCTGCTCTGCAGGGAGTCTGCTTCTCCCTCTCCCTCTGTCTCTCCCCCTGCTTATGTGCCCACTCTCTCTATCAAATAAATAAATAAAATCTTTTTAAAAAAGCTTTTAAAAATGGATGCCTTGTTTTTCTAGAGTTGTTACTAATCTGCTGCATTTATCATACACAGAGTTGTTTTTAGTATATTCATTCTATGATAATGTTTGATTTTGATTTTGACTTTTTTTTAAATTAACATATAATTTATTATTTGCTTCAGGGGTACAGGTCTGTGAGTCATCAGTCTTACACAATTCACAGCACTCACCATAGTACATACCCTCCCAAATGTCCATAACCCTGCCACCCTATCCCTGCCCCTACCTTTAACTTTGACCTAACACTGCTTTTCAGTATGTGGTCATTTGATATTGGGCTAAAACATGTATTCAGCACATATGCAGGTACCTGAACCTAGGAATTCTATTGTACTCCCTACGCACTCTTCTTAGAATTAACTAATCCTTCCAGTACTTCTTGTGATTTATTAATATGTGCACTAATATTTTTAGAAAGACATCAGTCTATCAAGATTAAGACTCTAAAGTCTTTAGAATTTTACAGTATCCTAGATATAATTAATGAAATTGAATAAGAGCTAATCAAATTTTCAGTAACACTGAAAAGAGCTTTTAACAGGTTGTTTAAGGGTCAATAATTAGATTTTAACTCCATGCTATTTGGAAAATACTCTTAATTGGGTGTTTTCTAGTTTTTTTTTTTTAACAATTTTGTTTATTTGAGGAAGAGAGAGAGAGAGAGCATGGGATGGGAGAAGGTCATAGGGAAAAGCAGACTCTTCATGGAGCTGGGAGCTCAATGCTGGACTCTATCCTGGGACTCTAGGATCATGACCTGAGCTGAAGGTGGTGACTTAACCAACTGAGCCACCCAGGCACCCTGGGGGTTCTCTAGATTTTAAAGCAGACCCAGTTTTCAATGTATATGGTGGTTAGCATATTGTAAATAACAAATTTAAAATACAGCTCATGCTATATCTACTTTTAATTGAATATCATAATAATTTTGTCATTTGTACTGCAGTGTGCTTTCTTTTCTCCTTAACCAATAATATTTTTTAGTCCTAATAAGGAGCTAAAGAGCTATGTTAAATTTCCAAACTTTATAAACTAATTTTTGATATTTGGGATTTTGCTTTCTGACATTAATTTTTTTGTTTGTTTGTTTGTTTCTTAAATGTGCTATCATGGATTTATCATTGATGAAAGGATAAATGTTTCCTATGTGACAAGTGCTAAGAGATCATGCATGACTCCCAGGTGACACAGTTGGAGTGTTTTCTGTCATATGTAATACAAAGAGAAGAGACCATGTTGAACGTGAGAACTCAGGAAAAAGGAAACCAGTGTATATTGATTTTCTGTCATGTGCCAGACACTATGACAGGATAGGTACATGTATGATCTTATTTAACACACCCAAGGTCATCAGCAAATAGAAAAAAATTAGACTTCAGAATCATATCTATCTCACCCAAACTTGATATTTTCCTCACTCATACCACTTAAATTCTATAATAGGGTATTTTTGAAAGTTTGGTAAGTTTGGCAAGTATTAGTCACATAGGAAGATGGTATTGGAGAAGGTCATGAAGGAAACACGACCACCAGTTGACCCACGAGCTGGACCTGGGGATCTCCTCAACCTCTCCCCTATCCTTGGAATGTGAATTCCACTTACCTTCTCCATGCTAGAAGCTTCCCCCCAAGGGTACACCTTTGAGATAGAAATATGTTGCTGAGTCCATCTGGATAATATATGTGACTGAACCTAGTTAAGGCCTCTTATAAATTTTAGAGATTCTGGTGGGCAGGCACAGAGATCTACTCATCTTGCAGCTGCCCAAGACAAGCCGCCTATTTAAGTTGCCTTGCTTATTTAGTCTACCACTACCACTCTGGAGTGGTCTTTCTTTCTTTGGGCTCTCTGTGAACTTTGTATATGGAGACCTATTTCACATTTCCCTTGGGAAGCTCCTAAGGTGGCAAACCAACAGATGGTTGGGAATGGGATGTTTATGATGGGAAGCAGAAAGGACATTCTAGTCAGAACCACGTGGGTAAAGGGTGGGTATCAGGAAGGGTGTTAGAGCAACATGAAGTAGTTGAGACTACTACCAGATCGAACAGCCTTTGGCAGAGTGGTGACCATACAGACTGGAGAGGAAGGGTAGCAACATATTGTAAAGGACTTTTAAATGCCAAGCCGAGGAGTATGGACTTAATTAGGAAAGCAGCAGGGAGCCACTGAAGGTTTTGTGTAGAGGAGCAATATGATTACAGCTGACAGCAGTCTTAATAAGGCTTAATAAATAGTACAGTTTATAACCTTCGGCCAACTGCTGCGCAGAAGCTGAAAGCTGGGCTGCGGAATTAGCAACCCAATTACCGTGAGGAATGACGGCCTGGATTTAATCTGAGTCATCCTTTATAACAGGGTGGAAACTTCCGGAAATAGAAACAAATATCTGAAGTGACAGGTGCCATGTCTTCTCAGAGCTGACTTCCTTTATTTGACTCCATGGTGGCACACTGCTAAAATGCCTTGACAGTGCCATAATTCACTTTTCACCCTGTTTAAAGCCTCTCTTCTTTGTAAATATTCAGCGTATTTTTATGATTTTTCAGTAGGCCTAAAATCTATTGCCATCTGTCTCATTACTTGGAATAAGGCATCCTTTATTGGTATTAACATACTTTGCCAAAACAGAAGACATCATTATGTTATCTGCAGTTTGGTTTATTAGCTGATGTTGACTTTGGGACAACACGGACATTTCAGTTCTAGTAATGAAGTTTTTTTTTTTTTTTTAATTAGGAGAGTAGGCTATATAAAAGCCTATTAATTTCCTTTATCTTTTGATTATTTTAAGAGGCGTGTGTGTGTGTATGTGCACACATGGGTGCAGGGGCAACAGAGAACAAAGGAGAGGGTATGCATACGTGTGTAGAGGGAGGGGTAGATGTTTATCATATGGCTTCTTCTGGGGAACAGTTCCTGGGAAACAAACAAACAAAAACTGCATAATTAAGTTTCTCATGCATCACACGCTCTTTCGTACATTCTGGTGATTTCATAGTCAGAAAATTTTGCTCCCTTATCAGAATTCCAGTATCATTTTGAATTTAGGCCATTTTGCTTCTTATCTTGTATAAGTTTTTTTGTCTTTTCCCTCTTACTGGATTGTACATCCCTGGAGGGCCTGTTTCTACATTTGCGCATGGTGTGGTACCTGACTCAATGTATTCTCTTCAAATAGTTCACTCCATAGCTTTAAAGTTTTCCTTTCTTAGAACAATCTTGCTTGAGCTTTCTTTCACTCAACAGATTTTGAGAAACTCCTAAGTATTTTGCCAGGTAAACAACACAGGCACCTCCCTTAAGTTTATAGACAAGGGCACTCAGCTGACTCAGTCAATAGTATATTGGACTGTTGATGTCAGGGTGATGAGTTCAGGCCCCACATTAGGCATGAAGCCTACTGGGTGGAAAAAAAAAGCTTGTAGACAAATAATCATATAGTTACAAGATAATCTAAAAGTGTTGTGATTGGTGTAGGTACAGTCTGGAGGCATCCCAAGATTAGAGAATGTCTCATTAAGGGAGATGACCTTTTTTCCGAGTTGTAATATACTTAAAAAAGGAAAAATTGTAAAGATGAAAAAGCGGGAGAGATGGTTCTAACAGAATATACCCGGACCTGAGCGTATGAGAGAATGGTGACATCAGATTGCTGCTAATTTAGGACAAACTGATGTGAGGACTGGCCATTTATAAAGCTGGAGCAGGTCCTGAAGGAATTTTTGTTAACACACTATCAGATGTCACTAAGATTTATTATAATTTAAAGTTACAATTTGAAATTAATTGGATGCTAAAATCTTGACAAGGAGGGCAGTCGGTGCAGTTTCTGTTGCCCTTTCTTTGAAAGAAGAAAGGTTGTTTGGTTGAAAGTGGTTTTATTTTGTTGCGATAGACTTTACAGGCACATATAGAAAACATTGGGAATTAGGGTTCTAGTATCTATTTAAGAAGAATAATAATAGTATCTACTTTCGAGGTTACGAGTTTTCAGTGAGCTAATGCAAACAAACAGTGATTAGCATAGTGCACAGTGCACATAGGACCCAGTGCATTAGGATTGTACGAGGGATGGTGCAAACACTTCCTTACAGCCTAGTCCTTCTGGACTGCTCTCTTTTAAGTAATGTTTGCACCTTGGGGCAAAGTGCTGCTTATTAAGCTACTTCTGATCTCCAGATTTAAACTGAAAGTAGCAGTTCTTGAAGATTTTATTTTATTGCATGACTTAGCCATTTGAGGCCAGTGAGACTTGATAGGGGCCTTTGCCCAGGATTTAGCAAGTTTTCTCTTAACTTAAAATGTTTATTAACATTACAAAGAAATCAGACTGATGCCTGGGAAGGGTTATAAAAAGACTTAAAGGAATATTACACATTAAATAGATTTTTCTGTGTGCCTAAATTTTTCTTTCCTTTTTTTTTTTTTTAAATGGTTTTATTTATTTATTTGACAGAGAGAGCACAAGTGGGCAGAGAGAGAGGGGGAAGCAAGCTCCCTGCTGAGCAGAGAGCCCCATGAGGGGCTCAATCCCAAGACCCCAAGACCATGACCTGAGCCAAAGGCAGAAGCTTAACCCACTGAGCCACCCAGCCACCCCTAATGAAACATTTTTCATGTCTTATACTTAATATATGTGTCTTGAACTGTCAAGTTTCACCTCTGCCTTTTATCAGCTGTGTGATTGCATCTGAAAAATGTCAATTACAGTGTTTATGTCATATGACCACTGAAGGGTCATACAATATTTCACATGATATACCAAACATGGTGGCTGTCAGATATTAAATATTCCATTGGTCTTAGCATTTGGAACCCTACTACTATGTAAATATGGCAGACTGTCATTTACTTACTGCAAGTGAGACAATATGTGCAAATCAGAGAGTATGTACACGTCTTAAAACTTTAGATTTATCACTCAAATCTGAGTAAGGTTGATTACACTATGTTATGCATAGTCCTGTTCTTAGGAACTAATTATTTCTCACTTTAGACTTTGAGCCTGAGGAAATTCATTCATTTCAAACGTGATCAGAAAACACCTAATACTCTAAGTAAATTTCAGTTGTGTCTTAAGGCCGATAGACTCATTTATCAAAATTTCTGTTCCAACTATAGCTACGAACACTATTACTGTTCACAGAAAAATATTTTAGTTTCCTAGTCAGCCAAATTTTGTGATGAAAACAAGGACTGCTAGAAGTTTCAACTTTTAGCGTATCATATCAATGTTCCCATAGTGTCTTTTCACCTATAAAATATGTATGGTTCAGGGAGAGTTCCAACCGGAAACAGATGGCATACTCAAAATGAGAAACTTGAGGAGAGTATTTAATAAAAGGATGACTGACAAAGGGTTGAACAGAGTGTAGGAAATTACAAGGGAGAGCATAGTTACCTCGAGGGATGAGGGACAGCCATGGTGATGAGTGGGTCCTTGGCTGCTCCCAGGCATGAAGTGGCCAGGGATGGCAGGGGAGAGCGGGCTTGGGGAAAGGGCTATTTCATCGAAGGGGGGGCCTTCTCAGAGATGCAGCTGTCCACTCAGGATCAAGTGGCTAGAGCTACTAAGGAAAATCCTAAATTTCAACTTTTTTTTTTTTTTTAAAGATTTTATTTATTTATTTGACAGAGAGAAATCACAAGTAGATGGAGAGGCAGGCAGAGACAGAGAGGGAAGCAGGCTCCCCGCTGAGCAGAGAACCCGACGCGGGACTTGATCCCAGGACCCTAAGATCATGACCTGAGCCGAAGACAGTGGCTTAACCCACTGAGCCACCCAGGCGCCCCCTAAATTTCAACTTTTGACAAAAATACCAGGATAGAGAATGTGAATTCAAGGAAATTTTAAAAAAATGCTAAATCAATCAAGAGGAGGTTCATTTTTTGGTTATCTTTAATTTTTATTTTATTTTGCAAATGAACTACTCTACATATGTAATATTTGTATAAATTAAGATATACATGGTTCATTTTAAGTATACTAATATTGTCAACTACTCTCACCATTTTTCCATATATTTGATGTTCTTCTCTATCTTATAATGTCTCGTTATTTCCTGGCCCTTTGTTCACAACAAAATGTCTAATCTTTAGAAATGGTGCCAAAGTTATTTTCTGTTGATGGTGGTTTGTTTTTTGGAATGCGTTAAGAAAAATATCGGTAGTGGAGGTTAGTAAAATATCCTTGCTATGGAGGAGAGTTCAGCAGCCATTGATAATCACACTGTTAACCTATTTATTTTTGGAAGAAGAATAGAAACCTACAGCAACTGGGGAAAAAAACCAGGTCACAAAATAGCATATACTCAGGTTGATAGGTAGGTGTGATTTTAAATATATGTATAGTTATCTACATATGTGTATACGTATCGTTTGTGTACATCCATAAGGATATCTAGAAGAGTCACCCTGATGTTGACAGTGGTTATCTCTGGGTGATGGAATTCATAGTCATTGTTTTACTTCATACTTTTTTTATGTAATTAAAAAAATATAATCAACATATATTAATCCTCAGAGCATAAATCCTTTTGAGTTTTGGAAAAATGCTGATACCCAAACCTATAACCATTAAAAATATGGTAGCATTATCAGGAAAATGTAGTAAATAAAATATTCCACTCCTATGTTTATCACCAAAGACACTGCTGACTCCGTTGACATTGGTTGCATTTATCTGTTCATGACACATTTGCATGTGACATTTTGAGAAAGGGAAGCACAGAGGCTTTGTGTGGAGTGGCGAACTACGACTTCCATCGCTCTGAGTGCTCTGGGTGAGAACATGTATCTCATCTGGACTAAGCATCTTCACTGATCCAAGCCTACACGGACGTGACAGGATGTGCTCATTCAGTCGGCTCATACTGTGGTGAGGCAGCCGCACTGCAGGCTATTGTTCCTGCTCTGTTTGCACAGAGAGAACTTCGAAGAGCCAAGGGGTGTATTGATGGGCTTCACTGAGGTCACATGGTGAGTCTGTCTGAAGATCTTCCAAGAACATCTCAGTCCCCAGAGCCTGCATCCAGTCAATATCCTATTGGCTCAGAAGCTAAGTGGATGACGGATGAGCCCATTATCTGGGGAGAGGTATGGGGAGCTGAAATCCATGGGGCCTAAACAGACTTGTCCTTCTACATCATGGCCCACTTCCTTTGTGGATCCCTTAGCCCTGTTGTCTGTCCAGATTGCTTTGTGTTTGGGGGACAATGTCTTAGCCACAGTCTGGTTCTTTGTTTCTTATTTGGGCAGTAAGTCAGTGAATTTTCTAAATAAACTGAACTTTTTATTTACCAGTCCAAGTGCAGTAGTCTGAACTGAAAGATTAATTTCATTTTATGGGATTAGACATGACTCAAAACACGATGGAAATCAGTATGTCAATCAGACTTTACACTAAGCTCTTCTTATTTTCCAGAAATAATACAACTCATCTGGATAAACATGTACACAGTATTCCAACCCTCCTTTAAAGGGTTAAAACTGAGCTCTCAGAAAGTCAGTAGCCTATGATATTTAAACTCTGGGGCAGAAAAGAAGGAAAACATTTTTATGTGAAGGGGAGAAAAATCACTTGTGTTTTAAAAATACCTTTAAATATGAATGTGTACAGACTGGGCAGAGTGATGTACGGGGGAAGAAAATATATACGGTAGCATTAGGAGAGGAATTTAATATATAAGAAAGCCATTCTGAAGCAAATTTGACAGCTTTAAATTACTTTCCTTTTAAAGATATAGCACCTTGTAAAATTGGTTATGAAATGGAGGCCATATATCTTTATTTGTTAATTCGTAGAATTTATGTTTTAACATTTATCTTTACTCTCTAAAGTCATGAAGAATATATCTTTCTTATCAGTTTTCTTATATCTGAAAAATAAATACGTCATTCCTTATTGTTTCACTAATGGATCATTTTAGTTTTAGTTGCAGTGAAGAAGCTATTTTGGAGTTTATGTGAAAAAGTAAATTAGCTGCATTTTAAAATTACTGTAAACCATTAATATGCACAATCTCTTACAAAATCACATACTCCTAAATCTTTATACCCATTAAAATAATTATGTTGACTAGTATTTGGCAGTAAAAATAGTTTATATGTAATATAGCTTGAAGTATTAGTAAGATACCACACTATAACTGGTATGGCCAGTGAAGGTATTAATATTTGAGAAGTGTTCTCAAGTCAAAGAGACTGTGGTCTGTTTTCCCAATGCAGTTGTTCTAGACACTAACCATGCATTAAAAAAAAAAAAAATCACTATACAATTACTACATTTATTTTTCAGTTTACCTTAACTGAATATTAGTAATTTTTTTAAAGATTTTATTTATTCATTTGATGGACAGAGATCTCAAGCAGGCAGAGAGGCAGGCAGAGAGAGAGGGGGAAGCAGGTTCTCCACCTAGCAGAGAGCCAGATGCGGGGCTGGATCCCAAGACCCTGGGACCATGACCCGAGCCAAAGACAGAGGCCTTAACCCACTGAGCCACCCAGGAACCCCAATACTAGTAATTTTTAAAAATCTCCTCGGATTCAGGGGCACCTGGGTGGCTCAGTGGGTTAAAGCCTCTGCCTTCGGCTCAGGTCATGATCTCAGGGTCCTGGAACCGAGTTGTATAATTAGAAGTTGTATAATTAGAAGTCCCAAATGGAAAACTCAGGTATTTTTTTTTTTTACCTATTTATAAGTATATTAATAATCTATCACCACAATAATAAGATGTAATGACCCTCCCAAAACACAGTAGTTTAATTCAATAAGCCTTCATCATTATTTACATGCCTGTAGATCAGCTGGTTGTGGGCTCAGCGGGGCTCACTCTCTGTGGTTAGTTGCTGCTGTGGGGGGCGCAGTTTGCTGATCTTGGATGGGTTCTCTTACATGGCTCGCTGTGGACTGGTTCAGGATTGCCTCAGTTGGGACATCTCGGCTCCCTTCTATATGTTTATCTTTCAGATCCCTTGGAAAGGCTAGATTGGGTAGGTTCTCACTGTGATCTTAAAGAAACAAGATTGGAAACATAATTGACCAAAATGCTCTTTCATGCCTCTGCTTTTATCAAGTTTGCTTCTATTTGGTCAAAGTAAAGCAAGTCACTTGACTGAGCTCAGTCAGATGTGGGGGAATGCAAATGTAAAGAGGAGAAAGCATGAATATGAGAGGCCAGTAATTAGGACCATTAATTCAATCAACCTACAGCATCAAAAAAGTCTCTTTTCCATTAAATATATGCAAATGGACTGATAATTTCCAGATAGCTATGAGAGCAACCAGCCGATTATACCCAGTGTTCTGATTATTTAGGGTAGTTTTCTGCTAGAGACTATAGATGTTTAATTAAAAAAAAAAAATTAGCTCATTGGAAGTTAAGTTAATGTTAAAATTGTATTCCCAAAGGGTTTTGTCATCACTGACTTAGGTTGTCTGGGCTCCAAGGATGCAATAAAGGTAGAATTGTGACTGCCATGGTCATGCATTCATTGGTCCCCAAGTGGTTACTGCCTACTAGGTCTATACAGAGCACTGTGCAATAAAGTAAGCCTACTTTCAGGAAGCATTGACCTTTTAAAATTAAAGAAGATATTCAGTGAAATTCTATATAATTTAAGTTAGAAATTGATAATTCCAAAAAGAAGACATGGTATTCTGTGTCCTATCATATATTTTACATAATACATTATTTAAAGAACAAATACCACCCCCCCCAAAGTGGGAAAAAAAAGAGCACCTCTCTTTAAAAAACAAAAATTCTGAATGATCACTTTGTATCTATTTTTGAGGTAACTGAAAAATGTCCCAAATTCTGTATTACCATCTTAGAAAAAATTGTTCATTTAAAGCATCATAAAATACTCAAAAGTGTAGGAGTAATAACATCTTCATCTTAAGTCATGTTCTGTAGTTTTCTGTGTTTTCTAGAGGTACTGGTTTAAATAAAGAGCTGAAGGACTTCTCAGAGTGCATATTTACCCTTACAGCATTAACGGTCATTTCTGGAATGCTCATTTTATGCCAGTTTAGAGCATTCATGTAGTACTCATTATTCTGTAGCTCAGTTTATTGCCCCAGATTTACAGATTAAAAAAGATTGGGGAAAGTTAAGTAACTTGCCCAAGGTCATAATCAGTTGTGGAGTCAGAACTTGAATCCATTTCTCTCTAACACCAAACCCTGTGCTGTCTAATCTTTTGTTTTTTTGTTTTTTTGTTTTTTAAAGATTTTATTTATTTATTTGACAGACAGAGAGATCACAAGTAGGCAGAGAGGCAGTCAGAGAGAGAAAGAGGAGGAAGCAGGCTCCCCGCTGAGCAGAGAATCCGACATGGGGCTCGATCCCAGGACCCCAGGACCCCGGAATCACGACCTGAGCCAAAGGCAGAGGCTTTAACTGAGCCACCCAGGCACCCCTGTGCTGTCTAATCTTTACATTACACTGTATTGCACTTACTATTACATAGATTTTTAAATATTATTCAGAACTTTTTAAAAGGTGAGTGATCTGAACAGATCATTCAAAGGAAGTCAAAATGGTCCTTGGTATTGGCCAGGACAGAAGGTCCCATGGCTGGCTGGCATAAATATCCAGCATTTCCTTAGGGTTCTAGATGCTTTGACCCCCAGAGCTCAAAAACATTAATGTCTGCCATGACTGTGCTTTCACTGAGCCACCTTTCATTATAATTTGGTTCCACAACAAGCAATAGTGTCTGCCCTACGGGAGTTTGAATTCTTATAACTGAGGAAATTTGCATCTAGTTAAATAAAAACTAACCAGGAAAAATTTTTCAAGGGATTTCTTGGCTTTTATCACTGGACACCTAGTTTTTGTCTATATATGTCACCCTCAAAGTACACTTGATGAATATCCTCAAAATGAAGATCTGTTCTAAAATGTAGTTACCAACCATCCTCTTGACCATCCTTTATGAGTAAAATAACGTCAGGTATTCAATTTTGGAACTGTCATTCAAATTAAGTTATTGGGCTTCATTTAAGGAGCTATTTCTGTTTTTCTGGAATAGCTAAAATATATTCTAGGAGCAGTTTGAGAGAATAAGTTGGCTAAATTCTGGCAGGCAGATTAGCTATTCCCAAGATGCTTCTAAATAAAGTTTACTTTCTAAGCCTCTGTTGGGCTAACTTAACTGTGCCAGAACAGTTGTTTACTTAGTGGAATTCTACCATGATTTAAACCTTTGGTAAGGCAAAACTGGATTTTTTTAAAAAGTACAAGAAATATTGGCTATGCATGTGGGCAGCGTTTTTAACTACAGAAGATGAGGATAGAATGAAAAGCTGTACATCTCTTAAGAGCTTGCTCATCTTTCTCTGAGAGATGAATCCTACCTCTTTACCCTCAGGAGCCGCTATCCATAGAAAAATAATTCCATCATACTACCTTAGATAAATATATTGAAAAGGCAAAATCCCTTAAAGTCCTTTATCAAGAAGCTTTTCAATGAAGTAATTATTTCTTTCTTAGTAAAAAACTAATCTTAATCCTTTGGAGAAAAATTAGAAAGTACATGTAAACAAAAGGGAGAATATTAGAATTATCTCTAATTCAATCATCTGAGTAAACCTATAACTATTATTGTGACTTTCCTGGGATTTTTCTGTGTATTCAATGGAGTCATACTGTTGTGATTTCTCATTTGCTTTCTCCTACTAAAATATATCCTGTAAATATTTTCCATATCATTAAATATGCTCCAATAATATGATTTTAATGCCTACCTAGTAAAAGAGAGCAAACATTCTATTACATATTCCATTATGTACTTAATCAAGTTCTCTGTGTCACAATCAGATTGTTTCTTAATTTTTCACCTTTAGGATAATGCTACAATAAGCATACATCTAACAAAATCTTCCAACATCCAGAACTATTTCTTTTGCATAAATTCATAATAGTGGAAATGATGACCAAGGTGTGTAAAATTAGAAGTCTGTAATGAATTTTGTCAGATTGTCTTTTTATTTTTTAAGATATTATTTATTTATTTGACACACAGAGAGAGAGAGAGATCACAAGTAGGCAGAGAGGCAGGCAGAGAGAGAGGAGGAAGCAGCCTCCCCAGCGAGCAGAGAGCCTGATGCAGGGCTCAAGCCCAGGGCCCTGAGATCATGACCTGAGCAGAAGGCAGAGGTTTAAATCACTGAGCCACCCAGGTGCCCCCAAATTGTCCTCTTTAAGGTCTTACCTTCACCAGCAGTTTTATGAGATTCAAATTTCCTTAGACTCTCTCTTTTATTGATTACTATAATTAAATTTTTTTCTCCATCTGATGACTTATTTGAAGTGATGCCTTATTCATGTTTCTTTTATTAGTGAGAATGAACATTTTTTTCTTATGCATTTTAGTGTTTACATTTCTTTCTTTTGAAAATACAGGTTTCTCTCGAATCTGTTTATAGCTTAATGTGAACTAACATTTCCTTCATCATCAATCAAAAAAATAATTTGAAGACTAATTTGAGATTAGCCCATGAAAAGTGAGTGGCGGTGCAGTTCACCCAGGTTTGTATGTATTTGGCACATTTTTAACTTTAGATGATTTAGCTTTTTTACTTTAGATTTAACTTTAGATGATTTGCTATTTTTTATTTTGTTACAGTCTTATAAAGAATATTATTATTTCTTCGTCCAAATGCATTTTGTGAACATGTTAGATTTGCCACTGAATAGCAACAGTACAAAAAATTAAAATAAAAAGCAGTAAAGGTGTAAGTCAGTCCCTATTCTTACTGATCCTATGTCCTTTATCTTTCAGGATAGTAAGAGGGACATTCCACCTGTAGTAATACGGCTCTGTAGACCAGTTTCTGTCACTGAAATTATCGGTTGTTTTCTAAAGTTAGTCCTTTATCTTGGAACCCTTAGCTCCCATTCTTTAAAAAATGACCTGAACAGAGGCTCAGTTGATTACTATTTTTTTTTTAAGATTTTATTTATTTATAGGCAGAGAGGCAGGCAGAGAGAGAGAGAGGGAAGCTGAGCAGAGAGCCCGATGCAGGACTCGATCCCAGGACCCTGAGATCATGACCTGAGCCGAAGGCAGCGGCTTAACCCACTGAGCCACCCAGGTGCCCCTGATTATTATTTTTTAAATTGCTACCCAGACCCTAAAGACATGTAATTTATGGCATATCCATCCCACTTTTTAAATTTTGTATGTCTTGTTACATTCAGTCTTTTAAGATATTCATGCCTGAATCTCAAGTAACTTTATGTTGTGGAAAATATTCATACTCACAAACTGTGTTTTCTGTCCTTCAAGAGGTGGGGTTATAGGTGATGAAAAGGAGTTTCAGTGTGGTCCTAGACTTCTTCTGGAGCATCTCAGTACACGGATGAAAGTGATACTTTCTGCATAAGTCACTGAATAATTCTTAGCTTATTTCTTTAGGAACATGATCAGCTTCAGAGGACATAGTGATGAGGAGTGAAGGCTCTGGAGGCAGATTGTGTGGGTTTGAATTTGAGCTTTGCTGCTTACTCAGTGGTAGTGTTGGGCAACTTTTTAAAACTCTTTATGCTTGAATGATAATAGTACCTATGTCAGCGTTCTTTTTTGGGGATTAAATGAAATCATATGAATATGACTTAACAATGTTGCCTAGTTTGTAGTAAATAATAAATACTAATGACTATTACTAGAATCAGTATACCTACCAGTATAAGTAAATGAAAGTTGGAATTACCACATCAGGAAATTTGTCAGAAATATCTTTGACATTTTTTATTTTCCCCTCACACTACAACTAATTGAAAATTATGAGAAATTGCCTCATCAGTGATTTCTTCCCATTGACTTTATTGCTGTGATGTGCTCCTACATTCGGTGGACTGATTCAGGACCACCTTCACTGAAGCTGGGAGATGGTAGGACATGGCTTCCTGGAAGACTTCAACAACAATGCTCACAGCTATGGGTGATGTAGGTCTCAGATTCAGCTCTCGTTCTGGATACCTTTTTAAGAAAACAAAAGAAATTGGCAAATACTGAAGGAAACATCACTGTGTATTGAAGTCAGTTGCTTGGCAGCTGCCGTTATTGTGACATGGCTGTGGCTGGAATATTAGCAGAGGAATATTAATTTCCTTAATTCTGTAATTATCTGTAAGGAATGTGCTTAAGCGTTTGGAGCTATGTGAGGAAGAGGTTCTGCGAATCTAATCTAATCTAATCTAATCCTCTAAGAATGTCCGAGATAAAAGGTTAGTGATAAATCAATGTGTGATATCTCAATATGGAATAAATAATCAGATACCTGGGGGCTAATGGGCTTAGTTGGGAGACAGGGACTGGAAAGTTTCTGCACTTACCTTAGTGATGAAAATAATAGCATCTGTAGCATTTACAATACATTTGGCTACAAATAAAATTATCTCTAATGCTGTTTAAATAGAAACTTCTGGGGCACCTGGTGGCTCAGTTGGTTAAACATACAACTCTTGATTTCAGCTCAGGTCACATCCTCAGGTTCCTGGGATTGAGCGCCATGTCAGACTCCAGGCTCAGGGTTGTCTGCTTGAGGATTTCTCCTCCTCTCCCTTTCTTCCTAACCCCATTCATGCATGCTTGAATTCTCTCTCTCTAATGAATAGATAAATCTCAAAAGAAAGAAAGAAGAAAAGAAAAGAAAGAAAAGAAAAATGAAATGAAATAAATCTCAAAAGAAAGAAAGAAGAAAAGAAAAATGAAACGAAACTTCTGTGATGATAGAAATGGTCAATAATTTCACTCTTCCATACTGAGGAACCGAATTTGTTATCTTCTTTAATCTTGATTAATTCAGACTTTAAAGCCATATGTAGCAACCATATTGGGCAGTGTGGTCACTTAAATAAGTATAAGGTCTATTTGTCTCAAATAAGAAGAAATCTGGAACTAGGAAGTAGAGGAATACTATGGGTACTTAAAGATATTATCGAGGCAATGAGTGGATAGAATTTTAGTGCTTTTATTTACATAATATACTGTTATCTTTTATTCTCTTTAAGCATTTTTTATGAAGTTATAATCCCTTGTAAAATGAATGTATCCAAAAGCCCATAACAAAGAGTTGAAAGAAGCTTCCTGTATTATATAAACCAATGGACCAGTTTAGTTTGCCTAGTCTTAAAAGAGAACCAATAGGATGAAATCACCATTTAAAAATACAGTTGTATATAGCACAGATGGGAATGAGAGTTATGTTTATCCCATACTCTCTTCAAATATAGAATTGTGCTCTTTACCTATCTGACTTCATTTCAGAACCAAGTGAAGGAACATTCATTACTATGTTTAAAATAGCTTGGTTTTAACAGCTGCCTCAGGAAGTAAACTTTATTGATTTTATAATTCTAAGAATAAAGACTTCACTTACCTCTTTCCTCTTCCAAACACCTGCTGGGTGTAAAATGATACCCTACCTTTTCCAAAACAAAGCTGCTACCTATTTTATAGAAGTCATAAAACTTTGAGAACTAAGACAGATGTATAGAGTTTGGAGTATCTTAGATCTGGCTTTTCCATTTATCTTCTTGTTGCGGTAATCGAAGTTCTGAAAAAAATGTTGGAGCCTTCTTGTGAATATCCTACTCTTACAAGTAGCGGTGGATTTCAGGGATTTCCTGGACCCTCCTCATCTCGGGTCAAAATAGTTTAGAAGACTCTTAGTTAGTCCCCTGTCAAGTGTACAGGGACAAAACCTTTTTCAAAATCCTGTTAGCGACCAGTTTCCATAGGTGGTTTCTTCTTATTATAATGCCTTGAAGGAAACATTGTAACATTATTGCTCTATTTTAAGGACTAAATAAATGCATCTTTGAATAATTAAGTAATTTGCTGTGGTAGATTAAATTCTTCGAATCCTCCTAATGAGAGTTGGTGTTTAATCCCTTTCTCCTTGAATTGGGCTGGCCTTCGTGGCTTGTTTGACCAATTGTATTGGCAGAAGTGATATTCTAGGAATTCTGAGACTGGGTCATAAGAAACCTTGTAGTTTCTGCCCACAAATCCCCGGACACTTGGTCTTGGAGCCCTGAGCTGACAGAAGAAGTCCTACTCTCATCAGGCCGCCATGCTCTGAGGAAGCCCAAGATGTGTTGAGTGTTTGGAGCCACCCCAGCTGAAATTCCAGTATTGTGGAGCAGAGATAAGTTGTCCCCACTCTGCCCAGTCTAAATTTCTGACTTATAAAGTCATGAGATTTAATTAAAAGAATAAGATGAACATGGTGGTGAGGAGGATAATTGTTGTTTAAGCCAGAGCAGATAACTGGAACACTTGCCAACTTCTAACCAAGAGCTTCTGACTCCAGAGCCCGTGCTCTGTAATCTCCCTGTACCTGTCAGCTGCTCGTGTTCCTGTGATGCTTTATTAAGTTCGTGATTTATAAGCACAAAAATAGAACTGAATGTTGAATTTCTCTTATGGGAGAATTAAGCTAAAACCAGTTCAAAGTAACTCTGGTGTCATACTTCATTTTTCTTCATAGCCCCTAATCCAAAATGGCTTTATATTATTTATTTGTTTCTTCAACTGTCTCCTCCCCCAGAATATAAACCCCGTGAGGACTTTGTAGCTTCAACGGCATCTATACCAGTGTCCCAGTAGGTGCTCAAGGAATATTAGTTAAATACATGACTTAATGATTTACAGTGGAAAGAAAGCGCATATACTATTCTTTCTATAGAATATATTCTTCTGGAAAACTATGAAAACCAGAATCTTACAAAGATGATAAAGCAAACATCTGGATGCCCCAAGACCAGATTTAGCAGATATTAAGATTATACCATATTCACATCAACAGTTTTTTCCTCTTAAATATTAGAAGGTTGAATCTGCCTGTACTTTCTTATTCCCCTTTCTCCTGTCTCAGAGGCAATGCTATGTGTATTTAATACATGTATTCTTAATGTTGTTGCTGCATATAATTTTATGAACAAACAATGTTTATTGACTCGGTCTCTGAAGTAAAGTTTATCATAATTCCAATGCCTTTTCACCTGATCCTGCTGTGCCCCTAGTCCAGTCATCTCGCCTGTCATCTTTTTTGTACCATCTTGCTACTTGTTCCTGGCTTCTTCCTTTCTCACAGCAACACCCACCAGCCACATTAGTCCTTCAAAAACATAGCATCAGATTCATAAACCTCCCTCCTCCTAGCCCTTCAGTGGTCTCTAGCACACCTGGAACAAAATGCTAAGTCCTTCCCGTGCTCACCAAGGTTCTGTATGACCCACTTTCCAGCTTAACTTCTGGCCTCCCAGTCTCCTTCCTCCCTGTACTTCAGGTGCCCGGGCTGCCTCTGGCCCCTTTGCCATTTAGGGAGCATAGTGGGCACCTTACCAAGCACATTTCCATCTCTGCGTCTTTGCATTCACTCATCCTGCCCCCTGATTACCCATGCCTAGGCTTGTCTCCTGTGACTCCATCAGATCACTGGCTGCATGCAGATTTTGTTCAAAAGTCATCTCCTGGTGGGGGTGGGGAGACCAACCAATGTATAGTTGAACTATCATCAGGATCCTTTACTAGGCTTTCCTTTTCTCCATGAAGTGTCCCACCACCTGATAGAATCTGGGTGTGTATATGTGTGTGCATGCATTTATCTGCTTGCTGTTTACTCCCTCATCAGATTATAAGCTTCTGTTAGGTTAGGGATTCTGTGATTACATCCTTTCTATGATTCTCCTATGGTTACATCCTTTTGACTCCCAGAAGAATGGCTGACATGAAGCAGATGCCCCCAAATATGTGTTGAATAAAGAAACATAGGAATATACTGTTCTGTGCTCTTAAAAACTGTATATAAATGATATCATACCGAATGTATCTTGTGGCAATTTGCTTTTCTCAATCAACATTGTTTTCAAAATGTGTCCTTGTTCAGATCTATCTACCTTCATCTATCTGTCTATCTTTCTACCTATCTGTTACCTCATCCGCCTCTCTAGTCCCGTCCTTTTAACTGGATTGTATTATCCCATACAGTTTATTTATCTGTCCCTCTTCTTCTAGAGTATGGTCACTTTTAGTTTTTGCTTTTAGAAACAGTGCTGAAAGAAACATTCTTTTAAATATTCTTTCCTTATTCATTTTTCCTTGTAGGCATATAACAGAATAAACCTCTGTGTTTCTTCCTCAGTAGTTAGAATCAACTATAGAAGTGATTACATTAAATTCTTTTTTGCTCTGAGTATTAGTCTACTCCCACCAAAGGTCCATGTGCAAACCTAAGAGTCATTTTAGGAAGGGAAAAAGACCAACATCACAAAAACTTTTTTCTTAAAGAACAAATTTAATATTAACTTTGAATCTCATTCATTTCTGTTATCACGCCCTAAAGCATATGTGTTCTGCGGTCAACTTTCAAGCGTAATGTTACCTCTGATTAAATTATTTTACTCTGATGTTACATGCATGCGTGTTTGTGTGGATATAGATGGCAATAATGATCATTTGAATTACTGTGGTCCCAAGTTGCTTAAGCAGAACTAATATTCTACTAAATCATAAAGAAACTTTTTGGGTTCTGCATTTTGCTTGCTAAAGTTTAAGAAAAGCTGATCTTATTACAAAACTGTGAACTTTGTTAAGTGAAGGGGTGATGAGGAAAACTCTGGAAAAACCTATTGACGCCTATAATACTGAGGCATAATATAGACAATTTCCAAAAGAATTAGAGCTTCCAATGTGCTTTGAAATAGCATAGTTTACCAGTGAAGTCATGTGTTTTGACTGTGATGTTATGAATGTCTAAAAGGGAGAAGAAAAACAAAACTGCTTTTTGGGGGGGTGTGATAATTTTGCCTTCTTCATTGTTAAATGATTCTGGAAAGCAAAAAAGCTGAGTTCAGTTCACTTAATTTATAATTTGTAAAACTTTGGAGAGTCATTGATCTAATCTTTACTTCAACATTTAAAAAGTTGATCTGTGCTTAGGAAAATTAAAAAAGTAATGTTGGGGTGCCTGGGTGTCTCAGTCAGTTAAGCATCTGCCTTCTGCTCAGGTCATGATCCCAGGGTCCTGTGATTGAGCCCCACATTAGGCTCCCTTGTGAGTGGGGAGTCTGCTTCTCACTCTTCCTCTCCCTCTGCCCCTCATTCCCCACTTACTTTCTCTCTCTCTCTCTCTCTCTCTTTCTCTGTCTTAGGTAAATAAAATCTTTAAAAAACTGAACTAAAAAAATAAAAAATAAATTAAAAATGTTAAAGATCAATGACAATTATATTTTAATAAAGCTGGAAAAAAGTTGAATGGAGGGGCGCCTGGGTGGCTCAGTGGTTAAGCCGCTGCCTTCGGCTCAGGTCATGATCTCAGGGTCCTGGGATCGAGTCCCGCGTCAGGCTCCCTGCTGAGCAGAGAGCCC